>NC_142499.1:11226667-11246667 GCF_965113065.1 Corylus avellana | reverse complement strand
CCTTGTTGCCTCTGTTGTTGGGTTCAGGGTGGTGGTAGGGGGGCCAGAAACACTGAATGAAGTTAGCCTCTTCCTAATATTGCTTGCTTGGTCAATCTGCACCCGAGCAACCTGCACAACCAGAAAGTCTGTCCTTATACCAGCAAAGTAAAGACTCGATATAAATTTATGATGTATTTATTGAGAATATAGCACACATTGAAAATATACTTGCAGTGTATTAATTACAAATATAGCAGACATATACGCTGCACAATATTAAACACAAGCAAGTTGCATGATAATGATACTATTATTTTAATTTCCTTTTCTCAAAGATGTTACAATATTATAAAAAAGATAACGATGTTATGATCCTGATGAAGTCTCAGGTTCCAGCACATAGTGCGCAAGCCCATGAGATCTATACACATATCTATACTAGTTCACCCAGTATATAATGTGCATATACGTGCATGCTTATGCAAGGGTGAACATGTGTGTATTGGAGAAACTACTAAAATTTTTCTTTTATAGCAAACTCATAATAGACAAATAACAGTAGGAAAAGGAATAGTCATATACAGACAGAGAGATGTTCGACAGAGGTGGTAAGAGGAAGCTGAGTTTGAATGCCACTTTACAATAACATTTACTTGCGAAATCACATAATATGCACCATAGACATCTATAACCAGAATTATTTAAGTTTGACCAATTTTAGAGTAACTTCTGTTGTGAAGGCAACTAGTCATGAAAATCTGGTATTTCCTTTTCTGAGTCAGGCATGGATAAAGCTTAATGCATTAGGCCTCGGGTAAGATTAGTCTTTTAAATCGTTCCAATGAAAACAACAAAGATATTAATTCCATGTTTCAAATATTCAACCAAATAGAATGTGATGTAATGGCCAAAGCTGATATCAAAAGACATCTGAAAGGGGCAGATTTCGGTATTTCAAGGCTCAAGGCCAAAAGAAACCTGAATTTACTCATCTACTATTGTTTTGAAAAGTTTTTAGATTTTTAAACTGGGCAATTTATTTAAAGTTTTATGGAAACTTCGGAGCTTGTTGCAAGGGCACTTTTTTATCAAATGGAAGTATCTTTTTTATTTATTTATTTATTTCCAAATGATGCTGTCTAAGCGAATAGAGCTACCCTCAAAGAGCCTTAGACCTCCAAATGCTCTTCCAAGGGAAAGAGGAGTCAATATTGGGAAAGAACTTTGTAAAAAGTTTTGACCTTAAAGAATTGTCTTTTCGAAGGGATATAACAGAACTTATCTTCATCTCCCCAGCCCACCCTAACAAAACTTATCTTCAACTCCCAATCTTGCACCAATCTAATAAAATTCATATCTTAATGCACCTCATCATTGTGAGTGAACATGTGGTACTAAAGCATCCATGTCACGCGCAATGCAAAATAACTCTAGAGAGGTTTCCTTCAGAGAACATTCCTAATGCCAGACGTCATGCCAAAACCAAGTCTGAGCACCATCACCCACCTCAATACTAACAAAACAAGAGAAGGCATCCCAACCCCTCCTAATATGTTTTCAAAAACTCACCCCATATGGCCAGGTGACGACAATATAACACTAACCTCCCGCTTAACTACCATATTTTTTCTACAATAATTTTTTCCAATAAGCCTCTCTCTCCACAACATACCTCCATAACCACTTCCCTAAGAGAGTGATTAAAACTGAGCAAACTCCTAATTCCTAAACCTCCAAGATGAAGGAGAGTACAAACTTTCTTCTAATTAACAAGATGAACCTTTCATAGACTCATTATCCAAGCCACCCCACGAGAAATCCCTCAAGAATTTTTCTATCTAGTTAGACACTTACCAGGATAGGGAAAAGAGAGGAAATATGTAAAAAGACTGGAAAGCGTGCTCTCGATCAATGCTAATCGACCATCCTTAAATAAGTAGAGCCTTTTCCATCACACTAATCTTCTCTAGGCCCAAGTATTTCGCAGGAGGGGGGGGCATTCACATTCCGCACATTACCAATCAGGACTAATTAGCCAAATTAATCTTTAGAATTGAAGCAACTCCAAAACAAAGAACAGATATTGACAATTATCTAGTGCAATCCCACAAAAGATAAGGGTATCATCCGCAAAAATAAAGTGAGACAAATAATGGGTCAACATTCCTAGCTCCCACCGAAAAACCAAAAAAAAAAAAAGCCCCATTCACAGTGGTTGACATCATTCGACTCAAAGCTTCCATGAGAATCACAAAAAAAGATGGGGACAAATAGTCACCCTATTTCTGACCACGAGAGCTAGTGAAAAAACCAATGGAATTACCATAAGATAAAGAAAGAAACAATGGATATACAATGCGCAATCCAACTCCATTTCTCCCCAAAGTCACATCTCCTTAACAGACATAACAAAAAATCCCACATCCATCCGGGCCACCGCCTCACCTTCCTACACCGAGAAGGAAAAAGTCTTAGTCTCCACAAAAAACCTCCGTGACATGACCCCCATCCAGACCCACCAACAGCCCTTTGACAACTCACAATCTGAGTCAAAAACGACCCAGACCGCTCCACAAACCCACAAAGCCCGTAGCCCAAAGCCTAACAAGCACCAAGGAAAACATAATGGAACGAGACCCTAACGGGACACGCCACTACTAGGGTAAGAAGAGAAGGGATCATGGAGTATGAGTGGTAGTAACCATGCTTGTGACTTGTTTAACACCAATGGCCCTCAAGCTACTTATGTTACGTTCCAGAACAATTTCATTCCAGAATTAATTCAATCATTCCTTTTTCTCAATTTTCATTCAGAACTTACAATTGGTATCAAAGACCTCCGATACCATGGGTACCAAGTGCACATAGTTCACAAACCGAATGGCAACAAGAAGAAAATTCAAAACTTAGGCAGACAAGGGAGGAATTTGCCCTACAATTGAGCCAAATTCATGATTGTATGAAGATTGCATTAAGTACTAAAGCACAAATGGTGGAAACCTCATGCCAAATGGTGGAGACCTGAATCCAAATAGGGTGTAGGAGGGACGATTTTTTGGAGCTTCTAGAGATTGCAAGAAACAAGTTTGACGATTTGCATGAAGAAGAACTCACACACGTGCAACAAGTTGACTCAATTGAAGAGTCAAAGCTTCTATCAGTATGTAATAATGCTGATCCATGGCAACGATCACCAACATAGCATTCGAGCCTTCATCCATAATGGCTAAGTGCAACGCTCACCATGGCAAGTATATGGCTTGATGTATGTTCGACAGAAAAGATGTGGTGCCCAAGGATGTCAACGCAGCTCTAGCCGCTATCAAGATTGAGCACACCATCCAATTTGTTGACTACTGCCCAACTAGCATCTAGTGTGGTATAAACTACCTACCACCAAATTGTTGTTCCAGGTGGTGATCTTGCCAATGTTCGGAGGGCACGTGTGGCCTCGTTTATAGCCTAGGTTGAATTTGGTAAGTAATGGTTTCCATTCAAACTGCACCCACGGGCAAGCTGCTTTGAAGGGGTAGAGTATGTTATGGCCCAATAATAGTTAATGTAGTTAATGTATTTAAGTAGTATGCATATACCTGATGTGTTTAGTATGTGTGAGTATGGTAATTGGGTTTATTGTTCATGTTAGTGGACAGTTATCATATTAGCGGGCAGTGCCTTGTGGAAAATTAATGGGCAGTTGTGGGTCGGGCCTTTGTGGGAAGTTAACAAGTTAATGGTCAATTATTTGGGATTCTAATCCTATTTTGTCAATCAGATACGGTCCATATATATTTAGCCATAATTAGTCTTTCTAGTTATGGCATGTTCTTGTATTATAGCTATAGTATATTATAATTAATAGATAGATTTTAGTTGCCTTATTGGTTTCCCTAGATTGCTGTAATCGCTGAGATATAGCCTGTAATTACCTAGACAATTTTCTATATAATGCGAGCTACCCTCACATTGAGAGGTATTCAGTATAATTGACATATTTAATGTGGGCTCAGCAGCAGGGAAAGGGAGACGAGAAAACCTGGTGTTTGTACCCTTTTGGTTAGGAGATTAGCTATCTCGAAGCTTGTTATTTCCATTTTTTTTTTTATAAGTAACAAGATGTTTTATTAAAAGCTCAGGCGCCCTTACGTACACTAGAAGTATACAAGCGAAAACACCTAACTAGAAAAAGGAAAGAGAAAGCTGAAGCTCACCCACAAAAGAACCCCAACAAACCCACCCAAAACCCTCAAAAACAAATACCCAAAGAAGCCCAAAGCCATCAAAACCCACACGAATCGTTATATCACAATAGTCTTGCCCTTCCTTCTTCGAGGAGACGCACTAGTAATGCCATAATTAATAGAGCTTTCTAAATTTAACAGCTCTCTCTTGCCCTTAGTACTAGGCTGCGCGATCTTTATATCCCGAAGGAAATTCTCTTTCACCTCATTCAGCAACTCCAACTTCTGATCATCCTCTTCATCGCCATCCGGCCCCTGATCAGGAGGATCAGGGGTTAGCTTCCCATAGCGTGCTACCTTATTTGTCCGATGAAAATCCTCCTCCATGACCTTCAAGCTCGCCATATGCGGATCATTGTCCTTTACACCTGCCCTCATCCACTCAATCAGCCACTTTTGGGGTTTGGTCAAACCATTTTCAACAGTTATGGTGTCAGAGATGCCTTTGGTCCTAGGCTGTGCAACCTCTACTTTCGGAACAAAATTCCCTTTCTCCATCGGACTTATGCCCCTCGGATTAGTGTTCTTAGGAACAGGCTTCACTTGAGCATTGTAAGTAGCAAACTCGGCGAACCCAGCGACTGGGTCAAAATGATATTATACCAACAGAGCACCAAGGGATTCCACCGCTACAAGAAGAAGAGAATCATTCACCCGGCTTCCTCGTTCTTTCTTAGCTCTTCAAGAGTAGCTTAACATCTGCTTGTTGAGAACTATGGGAGTCCCATTTTTCAACTACCCAGAAATCGAGCGTAATCTATCTCCCAAAGCAAGCGCCTCTGACGAATGGGCAACCACGGGTATCAAAGAAAAATAATTTGAAGGGACAGAAGTTTCCACTAAATGTACATGTTCAATCCCCGTAGTCTTCGGAAACTCCAACGCCAACAAGGAATTCGGATCAGGAACCAAACAGAGACTAGAAGCAAGAGGTTGAGCCAGAGCAGAAACGGGTTTCGAGCTAGATTCTGAACCAACCAGGGTCGACGAGGACACCTCCTTCACCTTAGTCAAAGGAGGAGCCACAGATTTCGACCCAAAAAACCCTGCCGAAGCATACCTTTTGCCAGAGAGGGTTTCCAATCGGTCTTAACAGAGGCTTCCTCCATCGCTGGGGAAACAGAATCCACCGCAGCCACCATTTGCCCTGGGTCCACACTCACCATGCTTTGGAAACCCACCAAAGAAGATGCAAACCCAAATTCGGAAGGCAGCGGCGAAGCAGACTCAGGAAGAACCTCTGAAGATGAAGGAATCGCCGGAGAAGTCAACGGCGTTGCAGACCCAGAACCCGCCAGTGTTTTAGACCCAGAAACCAACCCAGTTGAACTCGCCAGCAAAGACTCAACAATCTGACCCGAAGGAGACCTAGATGGCGGCTCCAAATCCCCCGAATAAGGCTCCAGGTGGGCTGACCCAAGACCCGCAATAGAACCCGACAGCCCAGAGCAAGGCTTTGCACGAGGCCCAAAAGCGAACTTGCAACCAGCCCTCAACCTAAACCCAATAAGTTTGGGCTTCAGGCCCATCCTAGAACAAACCCGGTCTAGGACCGACCCAAGCCTCTCAAGAAGCTTCTTCCAAAGACGAGAAACCCCTTCGTCCAAGGAAAGTCACCACCCCCAAGATAAGATCACCCTTCGTCGCAGATCGAAGCAGAACGACCACCTCTGCCCATCTCAAACTCAAAACAACTCACCGGCGAATTGGCCTCCCCACCACTAACCGGCTCGGACCAAGACTCCGCAGGGAACAAGTCCAAATGGCAGTCAGACAGCGGCTGCTGTTTTGAACTACCCGACTTTGAGGAGGCCACAATTGCGTAAGAATGATCTGAACACAAGACACCCCCCCGAAGTAAACATCATAGACCAACGGCCTCTACTCTGCTACAAGGAAAACCAAGATCTTCCGCAACTCACCCACGATGCGATGCCAACCCCCTCCTTCACAACCCTCAGGGAAACAAACCCCTCCTCTCCAAACACCCTTAGCAAATACAGTGGCCACTAAGAAACGGCCCGCTTTATTGCAACCCTTATGGACCTTCAAGGCCTTCCCCTTCTCCCTAAAGGATTTGGTGAACTCCTCCTTCCCTAGAGGAGTTCACCAAATCCTCCGAGCAACTTTCCCCCTCCCTCCGACAGAACTTAACCATTACAAGTCATGTTGCGTGTTATTTCCATTTAAACCCTTAAAATTAGCATTAAGACCTATGATCCTACCATGGCAGCAAGTGATATACCGAATGGCCACAACCAGAAAATCCAGAACATAAAGAGACATGGGAGGAATTCGCCCTACAATGTAGCCAAATTCGTGGTAGTTTGAAGATTGCATTAAGTACTCAAGCACAAATGGTGGAGACCTCAATCCAGATAGGGTATAGCATGAATAACTTTTTCGAGCTTCTAAAGATTGCGAGCAACAATTTTGACATGCCCATGAAGAAAAACTCACACACATGCAGCAGCAAAGTGACTCAATTGAAGAGAATCACATAAGGAGACAACCAAGAGTACATTCATATACATATTTGGACACTACGCTAGCCCAAAACCGTAAGCTAATGGACATGGGTCCACTTAGGTATATTAACTACTCAATTTTTTTATACTGACTCAATGTAAGACACGACACGCACAAGTGCGCTCATAACAAATTTCTCCCTTACAAGTCTCTTCCATATTGACCCAACTCTCCCTAACGACAAAAATGTCACACATACTCCATGAGTTACCCCACTCTTTTTACCAAACCCAAACCAAACGCTTCAAATCAAGACACCCATATCAGAAACATAAGCTAACCACAGCTCTTATACTAATTGTTTGGGAGAGAAACACCAAAGAAGTCAATAAATCGTGCATTAATATACATATTTGGACACCACTGTAGCCCAAAAGCCTAAGTTAATGGGCTTAGATTCATTTAAGCATATTAACTACTCAATTTCTTTATACTTATTAGATGTGGGACACAATTGTAACAACCTAGACCTTCCTAGGGTAATTTTTTATGTTGCTTTGTGTTTTATTTTTTATTTTTATTCATTGTTTGGTAGCTGTTTCCTTAATAATCACTTATAAATTCGTGGGTTTATTAGAGGGGCATGTGAGAAAGCAGAAAAGACTTAAAAAGGGCAAGAAAGTCAATAATTTTAAAGTATAAGTCATAGCAAAATCTGGCCAGCTGTCTTTTTCCCCAAAAAGGAAAGTCTCCTAGGTTAAAACAAGTCCTAATTGCATGTCAACTCATCCCTCTTTTTTAGGAGTTGTTTCCTAAGTTATTTAAAAAAAAGAAAAGAGGTTAATTCTACACGGAATCCTGATTTTACTGCTGCCAGTTTTATTGTCCTAAAAACAAGGAAAGAAAGGTTGTTTTATAAAAACATGCGTTATTTTATAGCTGCACCAAAAACCTAGCTACCCTAAAACCCTAAATCTCCTACAGCCATCAATTTTCCAGCCCTATATACACACAGCTTGAGTTTTAAAAACTCAACCTTCTCTTTCTCCAAGCTAAAACCCTAAAAGCCTACAAACAAAATCCCTCAAGGCTGCAACTAGCAGGTGATTTCTCCACGTTTTCTCCAACTTTTCTATTCAAAGCTGAAATTCAGATTTTTATAACCTATCTAAAGTTTCTCTGTCTATTCCATGGTATGTTAAGCCCCAGAACTGTCTCCTATAAGCTGCCAACTGCGGTCCAGTTTCTAATCAAGTATTTTCAATCATTCCTTCAAGTTTTGCTAGAGTTTATGTAACATCATGCCCTAAATGATAATGATATTGTCCGCTTTGGGCCAAGCCCGCATGATTTTATTTTTGGGTTTACCCCAAAAAGCCTCATACCATTTAGAAAGAGCATGCTCAATATAAGTACATCCCCTTTCTCACACCTAGGCAATATGGGATGCCATAATCACCCCCTCTTACAACCCAGCATCCTCGCTACCGACCCTCATGGGCTTGTACACGTTGCCCCCATCTCAAGTTGGGCTTCGACTTTTGTACCATATGTAACACTCCTCTTCAAGTGGTATGATAATGTCCGCTTTGGACCTCAACTTGCATGGTTTTGTTATTGGATTTATTCCAAAAGGCCTCATACCATTTAGAGAGATCATATTCCATATAAACACATCATATGTTCCACACCCAGACAATGCAGGACGTCACACATAGGTAACACCCCTGCTCCAAGTGGTATAATATTGTCCGCTTTGGGCCTTAGCTAGCACGGTTTTGTTATTGGGTTTACCCCAAAAGACCTCATACCATTTAGAGAGAACATGCACAATATAAACACAGCCCTTTTCTCACACCCAGGCAATGTGGAATGCCAGAGTTTATTTTCTAAATCCCTATATCCAAAATCTTGCAAAATCAGTGCAAGAAACTGATTTCTTCACCCAACAGTGTTGCTGCCCAAAGAACAGATTTTTGTCTGCCAGCACTAAAGGAAACATGTGGGTTATGATGTTTTCTCTTAAATGACATGAATATGGTTTGTGCAGCATGATTGCATAATTTCATTAGTGTTTTACCTTGGCATAACATGTTGTATGAGTGATTGAGTGTATTGCATTGATTTTAGGAACCAAACATTGAGATTTGGATGCTGCAGAATTTTCTGCAACACTGCGGTCACCAAGAAAGGTGGCTATAGGGCCTTTCTCAAAAATATATTTTGCGATAATTACACCCCAGAACAAATTCTCTTTGAGTTGTCTTTCTAATGGTCCAAACCATGTGATCATTGGAAAGTTGTATGGTTTACAGCGAAGTAATACTTCGCTGACACGTTGCTGGAATTACAGTGTGCACACACATAAACACACTAATTACAGCCTGCCCAAGATCAGATTTGTCTAGGGAACCATATGGTGACCTAAGAACCCTATAAAAATTAGATGTATGTGGTGTTGAGACCTACACTCTAAAAAGCATGAAAATAAACTCACCTTGCATGATACATTTGTAGTAATTGAGCATACATGCATAGTAGGGTCAATTCTTTTCTTTAAATGACCCTACTATGCATGTATGCTCAAACTGAAATATAAAATAAATGTGTTAAAGAGGAGAAATCAGATTTGCCCCTTAGTGTGGAAAGCAAAGTTTAGGAGGATCAAACAATGGAAAAGAATGAATGATTTACAAGAGTGTTACCAATGGTAATATGTTTGCGTATGAGTTGGCACGGATGAGTTGGCCGGCATCTTGGGTTGTGGCACTAGTTCGCTTCCCTTGAAGTATTTGGGTCTTCCGCTAGGGGCTTCCTTCAAGCAGTTGGCTGTTTGGGATGATATGGTGGAGAAAATTGCTAGAAGGTTGGCCTCTTGGAAGCGTTCTTATTTGTCCAAGGGGGCGAGGCTCACTTTCATCAAGAGCACCTTATCCAACCTTCCCACCTATCTTCTGTCCCTGTTTCCCATCCCTATCTCCGTGGCGAATCGTATTGAGAAGATTCAACGGGATTTTTTATGGGGAGGTTTCAAGGATGAGCCCAAATTCCATTTGGTCAGTTGGCACGAGGTTTGTTCTCCGATTGCTGAGGGAGGTCTAGGGATTCGGAGCTTGCGCCTTTTCAACCAAGCCCTCTTGGGGAAATGGTTATGGAGATTTGCAAATGACGAAGAAGCTTGGTGGAGAAGTATCTTGGTGGCCAAGTATGGGGTGGTTTGGGGTGGTTGGCGTTCAAATGTTCCTCGTGGAACGCATGGGGTGGGGTTATGGAAACACATTTGTGGGGTTTGGAGGTCGTTTCGGTGCCACTTTAGATTAGTTCCCGGTTTGGGGGGGAAGGTCAAATTTTGGGAGGATTGTTGGTGCGGCGAGGCGCCTCTCAAAGATGTTTTTCCGGGCCTTTTTAATATAGCCCGCAACAAGGATGCCTCCATTGCGGATATCCGGGAGTGTGTAAATGGGATGGTGTACTGGAACGTTACTTTTACCTGTAGTATCAATGATTGGGAGGAGATGGCTTTAGCCTCTTTCTTCTCGCTCTTGTATTCGTCTCCGATCCGGGGGGAAGGGGTTGACCGAATGTGGTGGATTCCTTCAAGTAAAGGGAAGTTCGAGGTCCGCACTTTCTACAGGAGGCTTGCCCTTAAGGAGCCTAATCAGTTCCCATGGAAAAGGATTTGGCGTACTAAGGCTCCTTTGCGAGTGGCGTTTTTTGCTTGGTCGGCCGCTCTTGGGAAATCTCTCACACTGGATAATGTTCGGAAGAGAGGTATTGTTGTGATTAATCGTTGCTGTATGTGTGAGGCGGATGGGGAGTCTGTGGATCATCTCTTCCTTCATTGTGGGGTCGCGCGCAAGTTGTGGGAGGTCATCTTCTCTCGCTTTAACTTGAGTTGGGTTATGCCTAGAAGCGTCATGGAGATGTTTGCCAGTTGGTGGGCGGGAGGTAGAACTAGTAGTGCTATGGTTTGGAAGATGGCTCCCTTGTGTCTCCTATGGTGTCTTTGGAAGGAAAGGAATGCGACATGTTTTGAGGACCTGTCGAGGAACCTAGAGGATCTTATTCACTTCTTTTTGTACACTTTATTCACATGGACAGCAGGATGGCTTGCTCCTTTAGTGATTGATTTTTCTGATTTTCTCTTTATGTTCTCTTCTTCTTTCTCCCCTACTTAGTCGCTCTCTTGTATACTTCCTGTGTACTAGGGTTGCGCCCCTCTGCGCTCTTAATGCATTATTACTTATCAAAAAAAAAATATGTTTGCGTAGGTTGCTAAGTGAAGTGTGTTGAAGTTTTGAAACAAAGGAGCAAGGTAAGTAAATATAATCAATGTCAATGTCATGTTTTCTTGAAGATATATTCAAAGTATATAAACACAATGTTAGCCATTATTTGGTAGCCATTTTGTGCATCTTAAACTATATGTTGAAAAAGAGTTTGAATGCAAATGACTTTTTATGAATGCTTCCGCTACGTTATGAACATATTATAAATATGTTATGATATTTGATGAAGGTAAAAGAAAGGAAAGAAAGGAAATGATTGCATGAAAGACTGAAATGTTTTAAAAATATTTTCTTGCCCATATGAATGTGCAATGGTTCTGGAGCTAATGGGCGGGGGTAGCCACCTTGTATGGTCTGCTGGGAATGGCTCATTTAAGTGCACCATAGTTTATCAAGTGATGTCCATATCCTAGATGTTGCTCCACCTGTGGCCATGGGAATGAAGCCAGAATCATAGTGGTCGCCAACCCTTACACACACAGCATGACTGTGTGCTGGCCATCAAGAGTTTAAAGGAAAGAAAATATTTATGATGATGAATGCTTTATTTGTACCTTTTTTATGTTTTGAAACTTAAAATTGTTTCCAACGGTATGTACTGTATGTTGTATCTACTTATTGAGTATTTGATTAAGCTTTTAGTTTTATGTTTTTTAAACAACCAAGATGAAGTCATGGATGGTTCTACACGATAGGGAAACTAGAGAAAGAAGCCCTCACATAGAGGAACTGAATAAGTGCATCTAGTACATTAGTTTGTTTTGATTCAACATACTTCCTATAATAAGACTAACGGTTTATAGTTTAAGTTTTTATGAGATGAATTGTAATATCAGTAATGAGATGGTTTAAGATTAAATTATTATGAGACACTTGGTTTTCTTTAATTTTTTTGGAAACTTCACAGAACCTCCTTAAACTTCCACTCGTTTTGTTACTATCATCCCAAAGTTTAAAAACTCTCAACTTAGGGTATCGAACTTTTAATTTCTTTCAATTACTCCATTCCGTTATGATTTTCCCGTTAAATCTTGTAAAAATTCTTAAAATACCCCTATTTTTTTATATATAAAATATTGCAAAGATGTTACAAAAATATTTTTTAATAAAAAAATAAAAGCCTTGATCTTTACAATATATTTTACTTTTATAATAAAAAAAGGGTTATTTTCGGAATTTTGACAAGATTTAACGGAAAATCATAACGGAATGGGGTAATTGAAAGAATTTGAAAGTTGGATACCCTTAAATGAGAGTTTTGAACTTCATAGAGTAATTTCAAAACGCGTGAAAGTTTAAAGGGATTTTCTTAAGCTTCTTCTTAATTTTTTTTTTTTTTTTTTTTATGTCGAGGAACATCCCCAAGGCAGAGCCCTTCGGACCCACCCCTACAAAGTAAACCTTAATCTCGTACACAGCACCCTCAAAAGTTTCCCTACACGGAATTGGTTAAATTGGTGGCTTTTCACAAGGGGGTGTGGCCCCAAGAAATTGTTTGCACCCATGAGGTGTTGAAACTTAGACCTTGAAATGAGCAAACATTAAGACCAAAGCCTCCACAACTTGGGCCAACCCCTTGGGGTTAAGTTTCTTCTTAATTTTTAGTTTATGAATTCTTATACCCTCATGTTTTTGAACCTGGGCAATGATTGGTGCCTACTGGCCTCTAGTGTGGTATCAACTACCAACCACCAATTGTTATTCCTCGTGGTGATCTTGCCCAAGTTCGAAGGGCATGTGTGGCCTGGTTAATAGCCTTGGGTGAATTTGGTTAGGAATGGTTTCCATTCAAACTTCACTTTGTGGGCAAAGGTGCTTTGAAGGGGAGGAGTCTGTTATGGGCATAATAATAGTTAATGTACTTAATTAGTAGGTGTGTATAGCTAATGTGTTTAGTATGTGAGAGTTTGTTAATTGAGTTGATTGTTCATGTTAGTGGGCAGTTATCATATTACTAGGCTGTGTCTTGTGGGAAGTTAATGGGCGGTTGTGGACTGTGCCTTTGTGGGAAGTTAACAAGTTAATGGGCAGTTGTTTGGGATTCAAATCCGATTTAACTCGGGCAGTTGTTTGAGACTAGAAAACCTAATCATTGTACTCTTTTGGTTAGGAGATTAGATGTCTTGAAGCAAGCTACTTATGTTACATTCTACTTACCATTCCATTCAAAAATTTCAATCGTTCCTTTTTCTCAATTTCCATTGTTATTTCCATTTAGAACCTTACATCTTTCACCGCCTCCAAAGCTAGCTCCTCCCAAGCTGCATCCTCCTCACTAATAGAATGGAAAAAACAGAACATCCAAATCTGGCCACCAGTTTTCATTCTCAAAATATGCCAAGTGAAAAAGTGGACTATGTGATCCTTAACTTCCACTGGATTAGAAGTGACGTCACCATTGATAGCCAAGCTTTCAATCTTGTTAAATTTTCTGTTAGATTTAGCCACCTGATGGAAGAAATTGGTATTTTTATCCCCTTTATCCATAACACCCTCGACTTTTGAACCCAGTTCACCTCTTCCATAAGAATAGTCTTTTCCAACTCAATTGTAGTCACATAGTCCATTTCTCCTCACTAGAAAGTGATCTTTGTTGTTCAATCCCATCCGACCCCTTTTTATCAAGAAAAGCCCTTTTGTTCTTCTCCCATGTTACCAAACCTTGTATTATTCTACATTTTTAGTTCAGGTTTTAGTGTTTTAATTTCTGAGTCAAAACAAAGTTAGGAAAGCCATGAAAACAAAAGGAACTCCACTAGTGCCTCACCTTCTCAACAAATCCATCTGTTTTCAGCCGCATGTTTTCAAACTTAAAATAACGCCTACCCCTTTGAGAGAACTCTAGCTAATATGCTCTAAACCACATACAGGAACTGATTCCCATTCGGGAGAAAAGAGAAACCTATCAGTTCTAAACCATGAAAGAGAAACCTATCAGTTCTAAACCATGAAAGAGAATCCTATGTTAGGGAGAGAAATGACATGACAGTTGGGGGTTAGGAACTTGCTAAGATTTGATCGTACTCTCTTAGGTAAATGGCTATGGCACTATGAGCTTGGCAAAGAAGCTTGGTGGAGAGTGATGGTAAACTCTTGTAATAATTCATGGGGAGGGTGGTGTTCTAGTGAGCCTATTGAGGCATATAGGGTGGGTTTATGGAAGAACCTTAGAAGGGGTTGGGGGAAGTTTTGCAGTCAACATATATTTGAGGTGGGAGATTGCACAAGGTTATATTATGACATGATCTTTGGTGTGTGGATATGGCCCTTAAGGAAGCCTTACCAGTTTTATTTGGTATTGCTTATGCAAAGAATGCTTCTGATGTGGTTCAAATGGAATTTTCAAGAGGTATGGAAAGCGAGCTTTGTTAGAGCAGCTCATGATTGCGAGTTGGATGCCTTTCCCTCGTTCTTCAAGGTTTTGTATTTAGTGAGAATAAGATGGGAAGGGGAGGACAAGTTGTTGAGGATCCCATCCAAAAGATTGTTGTATGGTCGGCGGCCCTAAGAAAGATCCTTACCTTGAATAATCTCCAGAAACAGCGCATCATACTGGTTGATAGGTGCTGCATGTGCGAAAGGAATACGGAGTCCATTCGCCATCTTCTTCTTCATTGTGAGGTGCTTGTGCCATTTGGAATGTTGTCTTCAGTCGATTTGCGCTATGTTGGGTTATGTCTAAATGAATAGTCAATTTATATGTGTTGGCGGACTGCCAACAGCCCTCAAAGTGCTGTTGTGTGGAAGATGGTGCCTTCATGCCTTTTGTGGTATTTATGGAGAAAAATAAATGATAAAAGTTTTGAGGATCATGAGCACTTTGAAGGAGATGAAGTCGTTATTTTTCAATATCATGCATCTTTGGACAATTGCTTTTATTTCTACTATGGTGGATCGACCACCCACGAAACCAGTTGGGGGTGGCTCGGCCACCCCCAGACACCTTGTGGGTGGCTTAGCCACCCGTTGCAGGTGCCCTAGCCACCCCTGGGGTGGTTTTTGAACCACCCCTGGGGTGGTTTTTGAACCACCCCAATTTTTCTTTTTTTACATATATATATTTTTTAATTTTTAGTTTGATTTATTATTATTATATTTTATATTCTTCAAACAACCCAAACATAATCTCAACTCTTTTTTTATCGATATTCACAATTTTGAGTTCAATTGAGTAAAATAGAGAAAAATCACACACCCAAAAAAGCCCTAGGATTTTCTAGTTCCTTTTGCTCTTACTAGCTAGTAGGTTTTTTTGTATACTTATTGTATAACTAGGAGCACTTTACGCTTATAATGATATCTCGACTACTTATCAAGGAAAACTGTAGCAAACAAAACAACAATTCAACACCAAAATCTCGGTTTTCCAAGCAGCATTTCAGGGGGAACAAACAATTCTAAGAAGCAGATAGAGGGATGATGCTTATTCTTACTTGCAACTGAGTGCGAATAAGTTCCAGCTTTGATACCTGAAAAGGTTTAAGATCAGTAAGCAGTTACTAATATGCAACTTTAATCGTAGTTACAGGGCTACGATTTATAGCATAATAAAAACAGAACCATACTTGGTCCTGAAGTGCTTCTTTAAGCTGGGAAATCAATGTAGCCCTAGTTGCTTCTGCACTCTCAAGTTGCTCAACACATTGTTTAAGCACATTTTCCTGATCTTGCAGCTCGTCCACTATGACAGGTTCCTGCTGATTTCCTGATGTCATTACCAGCAAAAGGGGGCAAGGAATCAACAAACCTTGGCAGTAAAACAAAATACAGTAGAAGGCATAAAAATGTAAAATGGATTTTAGGATGTCAGAAAACTGAATTACATCTACCTTCCAGCACAGTATTATGATCAACATCAATACAAGGAAAAGAATTGTTAATCTTCAAAGCCAATTGAATAGATAGAGAGAAACTTTCAGAAAAGATACTGAATTGTGTGGGTGTGTGTATATATATATGTGTGTGTGTATGTATATATTTTTTTTTGATAAGTAATGTAGTATATATCAAAAAAAGCGCAAAGCACCTCTAAGTACACAATAATGTATACCAAGGAACACAACCAAACACCCTAACAAACCAAAAACCCAGAAAAACCCAATCAAACCAAACACCCAACCAAAAAGGAATACAAGAGACCCAACCAAACCCCAAGAAAAGCCCTAGTGCATCTCAAGTGGAACCCTAGTGCACCTCAGGAGGAAATGAAAAAGCATTTTTCGATCCCAAAAATCCCCGCCGACGCCGGCCCTTCACCGGAGAGATGGAGCAATCTAGATTATTGAGCTCCCTCAACCCCTTAACCTTAGAAGCAGAAGCTTCAACCTTAGGGGCAGAAACTTCAACCTCAGCAAGCAGGTCCTTGTTCTTATGCAGCTGCTTTGCGACTTTTTCCTTCACCCTCCGGGTATAAAACAGTTGGGACGAGGATATAGAGGAGTAAATGGGAGTACCACTCTCTGTCATGCGAGGAAAAGGACGGCTAAGACTCCTCCCCATCTCAGCCGCCCCATCGAGAAGGGAAGTAGTCGAGGGAGAAGTGCATCCCTGCGACGAGAACAAGGAGGTAGTAGCAGGGGAATGAAGACCCAGCTCAGCCACCCCAAAGGTAGGTGAGACAGTAGAGCCTACTTGAACCTCCACTGGCACAAAGGGAACCAGAACAGGGTCCTTTCCCTTAGAAGACAAGGAAGAATCCTTCAACACCACCGGAGAGGGAGAGACAGCTCTCGGACCAAAGAACCCACAACGAAACAAACCTTTCGCCGGAGAAGAAGGACGAACAACCAGTTCCTCCTCCCCCGAAAAAGGAACCTCCCTATCCCTGCAAAGAGGGCTCGCCGGAGAGTCCACCTCCCAAGGAACAGAGAAGGCCTCCTTGAGAATAGAAAGACGAGCCGAATCAGAAATCTCCGAAGACACAATCGCACCCAGGCAGGCTTCAGGCATCGAAGAAAGAGAACCCTCCCAGTCCCTGCGCAACGTGCTCACCGGTAAATCCTCCGCAGAATGGAAAGAAGTAGCCCCCTGAGAGGACCCGTCACCAGCAGACCCAACAATCTCGCCCAAAACTCGCACCGGAGAGAGAGAGAACACTGCCGGGGAAGACCCATTGTCGGAATCCAAACCGGTAACCTGCAAACTCAAAGAAGACCTAGCCAACGGCTCCAAAAACTCTTCAGAGACTAGAGGAATCCCAGCAGAAACAGACTCCAAAGGTAATGAAAACGAGTTATGGACTGGATCCGAGTAATCCGGATCCAAGTAATGAACCGGATCCAAATTTTGACCCAAACCCACTTCAGAGACCGACCCGGAATCACAACCCAAAGCAGAAATTGATAGGCCCAAAAAACGAACCCTTTTACTCCTGCGATTGGGCTTCGAGACAACCCCAGCACGGACCCGGTCCAACTTACGTTGGATTTGCCCTAGAAGCCTCAACAACCCACTAATACCGATCTTGCCCTTCTTCTTCTTCCTCAAACTCACTGACCCAGCCGCCTCCGCCAGAGGAGAAGGCAAGCTCTCCAACGCAGAGCAATCCACGGCAGAACGCAACCCCATACCATCATACTCCAAATCCCAACAAGACGACCCCGGAAGCAAATCGAGAGACCTCGGATACTCAACTGCTCTCGCCTCGACGCCCGGAGTAGATCGAAGGACATCCACGAAAGACCTCCCGAAGTCGACCCCCAAAGAAGGACCATCCATGAGAAACCCCGCCGAAGATGGAACCCCAAACTCCGCCGTACCATCCAACTTGATTTGTGCCGCCAACAGTTGCCGAAGCTCTCCCGCAAAACGCCGCCAGCCCCTCCCAAAGCGTCCCTCCGGAAGCCAAATGACTCCCTTACGACCACCCTCAGCCAACACCGATACCTCCAAGAACCTACCGGCCTTATTACCTCCCCCGTGGACCATCGTGGCCTTATCACCCTCACGGTAAGATTTGGCAATTTCTTCCTTCACCTGAACCTGAATCGCCGCTTCCACCGTTTCCACCAACCACGACGAACACCGAATGCTCGCGTAAATATACCCCACGAATCCTTTTCTCCTTTCCTCCAGACGAAGGTTAGGACACCCAACCTTTGCCGAAAGGCAGAAGGTTTTAGCTTCAAAAGAGACGCTGCGTTCCATAACTAATGCGCCGAACCCTAACGCGCAGCACCAGCTGCGCCACCGTTCGCAGAAAAAAACTTTCAAAAATTCAAATTTTGAAATTCATCCGAATCTAGAGAGAGAGAGAGAGAGACATTCTAGAGAGAATGTTTCCTTTAAAGTGTAAATGTGTATGTATGTATGTGAGCCATGATAACCATATTACATGCTCAGGTATAAGTGTGCAGGTAAAATTAAGCATTGCATATGATGTTTTTAGTTCAAAACATCTCACATGACATGGAAGCATTCTAAGGAATTTCTTTGACCAGACATGTTCGTTGGGAACTTCTAAACAATAGGCACTTCAAGACATCTTATAACAATTCCTACTTCATGTCATGTTCCACACAGGTACTTCAAATAAATCGTGTAGATGTAGTTATCAAAATATCGTGTAGATGTGCATGAGCAATTTACATTCTCAAGGGGATGACAGAGACTATGACTGATAAGTCAAATGGAGGAGAAGAATATATGTTGCCAACTCCACATGAATCGCAGCAATTTGATTGGGATCAAGGCTTACTTGAGTTGAATTGAGTTGTATTTCCTAAACACTCGGTAACATTTCTTCTTAGCATGAAATACAAGTGAACTTTATATTCTATCGGTTCTGATGTTATATTTGAAAATCTAAATTCTACACCATAAGGATCCAATGAATAAATCCACCAAAACCATGACATGATGCATAGTGTTTGCGTAGGAGGTTAAAAGGAAAAGGACAAAATGTATTTTGGCCTAAAAAATAAAAGAAGTGAGCAGTATGAAACAATAAAAATCCATTAAGAGCATAAATATCTAGGCAATATATGTCAAAAATGCTTCACAACAATCATGGCTCTCACCAAAGTACAATGATAAGTCTGAATCAATCACAAACAATACCACTAACGTCCTAATCGATCACAAACAATATCACTAATGTCCTAATCGATCACAAACAATACCACTAACGTCCTAATCAATCACAATCAATACCACTGACGTCCTAATCGATCACAAACAATACCACCAACATGAAAAAAAAAAATCGTGATTACACAATAGACACATAGATTACACAAAACAATTTCAAGGTGAAGGGGTTCAAGGACAAACTTGTCAACTGCAAACCAGCTAAACCTGATGCAAAGACACTCAATCACCTAATCCAGAAACTGTCAAGGCACCTTAATGATAATTTGACATCAGCATTAGTAGATTACACGTGCAATATTTATTTCAGTTGGACAATTTTGTACCCTTGAGTCTTGACAGTTAAATTTCTGTTAGACAAGAAAAAGAAAAATCTTTAAAAAAATTCAACCACATAAGACAGGCTAGGACAATGGATATAAAACTGGTGTGCCTGGTCATACCACTGTTTAACATAGTACATAAATCAGAGAGAGTGAAACTGCTAAACATACAATAATTGTTTCAGCAAAACACATCCATCTCTACATTCTTGAATTATACGCACTTGATAAGTAGATCAAAATGCCAATGAAAAAAAAAAAAAAAATTGATAAGAAAACTTCATTTATTAAAAGCGTAGAAGGCGCAACCCAAGTACATAGTAAGTATACAAGAAATACATCTAGCTAGAAGAAAAGAAAAAGCTCAAGAAAACTTGAAATATTTGAGTCAAAAGCATATTTCCAGAGGTAAAGAGTCTTAAAGGAAAAATCCTTTAAATCCCCCATTGCCTGTTCATGGTCTTCAATACATCAATCATTCATTTTTCTGTCAAATACACCACATAGGCAAAATGGAACCAGCTTCCACAGAGCAACATCCCGAAACATACCACATTGACCATTCCCTCAAGCGAGAAGGTCTACCACTTGATTAGGCATAAGCCGCA
>NC_142499.1:10187661-10220161 GCF_965113065.1 Corylus avellana | reverse complement strand
GTAATACATTGTTTAATCCAATGTCAATTACTTAATTTGATATTATACAAATCACATTATCATTGTACATGAATAATATAATTAACTTTATTCAGTATTTTAATTGTCATTGAATCATATGATTAAATATTGATCTTATACATTTATATTATTCAATATGCATATATGTATAATTATAATTTATAACATATATGGACTTATAAGTTTATAACATACATTGAAACTAAGTCTCTAGGTACTTAATTATTGTAATAATATGAATTTGTATACTTATGACTTATATCATATTATATATGTATAATTTGTTACTATATAATCATATGATTTATAATGATAATCTGTTAATACTTCAATTGTGGTTATAAGTAACACATTGTTTAATCCAATGTCAATTACTTGCTTAACATACATTAAAATTGGAACTAAGTCTATAGTACTTAATTGTTGTATTAATATGAATTTGTATACTTATGACTTATGTCATATTATATGTGTATAATTTGTTATTATATAATCATCAATTGATCATGTGATATAATCATATAAGTTATAGTGATAATACATTAATACTTAAATTATGATTTAACTCTTCAAAAACAAATTGTGATTTAATGATCAATTGATCATGTTATAAGTATAAATATTATTATTATTATTATTATTATAAAAGGCGGTTAGCAGGCTGCCTGCCTTTTCACCCCTACATAAAAAGAACATAAATACTTTCGAAACACCGAAGAAATATTAGCATTGAACCTTATGTGATGATTGATTTGATTACGTTAAGTGTTTAATGAAAGATTTTGTTTTATTTTGTATTCATAAACCTTATGTAATGATTTATCACATAATTCATATTAATAATATCATCATTTTTTTGTTTCTTAAGTTATCATTAACTTATCAACAATATCATCTCATGCTATCAATTCCAAATTTCCAACGACAATGTGAATACTTAATTTGTGACTATAGGAGTAAGAGGACATTACATGCATTATTAATTTGTTATTGTCTCTAATGCTAGTCATTTCATTTGGGATTATTCTAACCACATTATCATTGTATATGATATGAATTATATGAATCGATATGATTATATTAATATATGATTAAGTATCATGATTTTCATTTAATCATATGATTAATAATTCAAATTGTCTATTCAAGTTTCAACTATCATTAATTATTTGATCATTTAAGATACTCAGTGGTTAGGTCATTTAAGATATAACCATATGATTAACTTTTATCATTCAATTATATATTATATAGATACTTATAATCATAGATATAATTATATATTGTATACAAATTAATTATTGTTATTTAATATTTTTTTTGAGAAATACTTAATAATTAATATACATGGACTACTGTTAATTTGTTACTTAATAAATAATAAGTAATATACTATATAAGTTAATTTTATTTTATATATATATAAAAGTATATTTATTAACTAATATGTATATATAATAAATATATACGAGCCGCGCTAATAAGCGAGTCGAGCCCTTATACGAGTATGTTCGCGAACTTTAAATGAGCGAGTCGGATTTTATACGGGTATGTATCATTTAATAATCGAGTTTAGTTTCGTGTCCACGAGCGGCTCATTTAATAATTGAATCGCGTACAGGCCGAGCTTTATCGGGTCGAGCCCGAGCGGGTTCACAGGTAGCTTTGTTCGTTTACCGCCCTAATTACGTAGTAAGCTTCATATCAATTAATAAAGACACTGCCATATGTACATTGAATTGTTGTATTCATTTACATTTGGATCTCTTTGGCTTGTACCGGTTAATAAGTTGTACTGGATACAATTGGAAGCTTTGTTTAAGAAATTATAAGAGATCGAGTATTGGGTAAAAAATTATTTCATTTCCTACTTTTTTGTTTTTAGTTTTTAGTTTTTTTAGGTTTCTTAGGTTTTTTTTTTTTTTAATTTTTTAATTTATTTATTTTTTTTAAGGGGTGTAGGAGGCAAACGAAATTAATCAAGTCCATCAGAAATTCAAAATTCAACTCAACAAATTTTTTTTGTAAATTCAAGTTAAGAAATTCTAGAAATTATATGCATGCAAAATGAGTCATTTTATTAATTTTTTTGAGACAAAAATATATTATTCCTCGCTTATTTTACAAATGCATTTCGAATTTTCTTAGAAAGTGTATTAGATTCAATTACGTTTGCACTCGATTTTCTTTCATTTTCCTCAAACCAGATATGAAAAGAAAAAAAGGAAATTATAGTTTACTCCCCAAAGTTGTTTACCTTTTTATTCTACCACTAATTTTTAAAAATTAACAATGTACTCCCACAATTTTTTATTTTTTATTTATTTTTTATTTTTATTTTTTGCATTGTGGCCATTCCATTTACAACACTACAAAAAAGTTGACTTTTAGTGTCGCCTTTTTTTTGGGCGCTAAAAGTGCAATAGTGGACGCTGTTGATTGTTGTAAAAATTTTAATACTCGCAAGCGTATGAATCGTTTGCAGTAAAAAGATTGTAAGTGCGAGGTCGATTCCACATATAATTGTGTTTTTGACAAGCAATTATGTCTAAATCAATCAAATCATAACCTAGTTCCAAAAGTTGAGAGATTGTTTTTGTGAAGGGTTAAATACCTCAAACCTCCCTAGGGTTTACCAACTTTATTTTTTCCCTCCTGGGGTTTCATTTTTATCACAGGACCCCCCTGTGGTTTTGATAAAGGATCAATTTAGTCCATCCGTTCGTTGACCGTTAAGATTGACACGTGGACCAATCAGATGTTGACACGTGGCACCTATTTAATTTTTTTATTTTTTTTTTAATTTAAAAAAAATGTATTTTTAAAATTAAAAAAAAAAAAAAAAAAAAAAAAAAAAAAAAAACTGGGGGTGGCTCGGCCACCCCTATCTGGCCGGATGGGGGTGGCCGAGCCACCCCTTGGGGCTCCAAGGGGTTGGGGGTGGTTTCGGCCACCCCCAAGGCTCCATGGGGGTGGCCGAGCCACCTCCAGTTTTTACAGGGGGTGGTTTCGGCCACCCCCATCCGGCCATATGGGGGTGGCCTGGCCACCCTCCATGGCCAAAGGGGTGGCCGAGCCACCCCCAAATGGCCAAGAGCCACCCCCAATTTTTTTTCTCTTTTTTTTTTTTTTTTTTTTTTTTAATTAAAAAAATTAAATATGTGCTACGTGTCAGCATCTGATTGGTCCACGTGTCAGTCCTAACGGTCAACTAACGGATGGACTAACTTAGTCTTTTATCAAAACCTCAAGGGGGTCCTGTGATAAAAATGAAACCCCAAGAGGTAAAAATAAAGTTACTAAACCCCAGGGGATATTTGGTATTTAACCCTTTTGTGAATAAAAAGATCAAAAGCATAAACAAAATTAAAGTGAAATTTATCAATTAATGAAACAGGTTTCGGAATCCGCACTTACAAAGTCATAGCAACATATTCCCATGATCAATAATATTTTTCAAAGTTCTCACAATAAAATCTTAAGTATGTTTTACTTTTGCTTCAAATAATTAATCAAAATCATCACATGTATTCATTCTTTGCACAAATCACAAAAGAAATACAATTTAAATCAAATCATTAAGTGTATTCGTAAATCACCGAAAATATCTAATTTAAATCAAAACATCAATTGTTTGCGTAGAATAAATCACAAAGAATATTTAATTTTTTTTTATAAATAAAATTCCAAGCAATCAATTACGTAAAATTATCTTAAATCATCAAATGTATCCTTGAATCACAAAAGATATCTAAGAATCATTCTACAAATTGAGTTGAAGTAAAACAATTGGAAAATCAAACTAATTAAATTGGAAAATATTACATCACATGAAAAATAGTGTTGTTAATCATAAGCGAGGCTTCATCTTCAACCTTAATTGAGAATTTAGTTACACATGACTACGAAAGTAAATACTGAAAACAAATTGCTAAACATTAATCCTTAAATAAAAAAGAAATAGATTAAAGCTAAAAATACATGGAGAGAGAATCAGAACTATGCTGCCGGAGTGCCTTGCGGCACCAGTTTCTCTTTTTTTTTCTTCTCTGCTCTCCCGCGGCAGGCCTCTTGCGGGGCACCCCTCTCAAAAAAAAATAAGAATGCTCTTATATAGGAATTGAAGTTCGTCTCTTCCTTGCGTCGTCAGGTTTTCTTTAGGGAAAAGTTTTGTTCTCCTATTTTACTATGGCCCACGCATGGCTTCACAAATTCATGAGAAAGTCTCCTTGGACTTTCCTTTGTTTGTGTCACGTGCTTATTACTCTTCTTTTATTTCTTTGTTTTGTTCTTCTTTCCCTGTGGGGCACTTTCCTCCTCACTTCTCTTTCTTCCGAACTTTGGTAATTCCCACCTACGCATGCTTTCTTTCTTATTTTGTCTTTTCTTTCACTTTGTCTTCTTGTGCAATCTTCCTTTTTAAAGTAATTATTTCTGTCTCAATTCTTTCCACCTACACACAGCCACAACTTGCCTTCTTTTCTATTTTCTTTCCTTTTTTTTTTTTTTTTTTTCA
This sequence comes from Corylus avellana, assembly GCF_965113065.1. Lineage (NCBI taxonomy): Eukaryota > Viridiplantae > Streptophyta > Magnoliopsida > Fagales > Betulaceae > Corylus > Corylus avellana. The sequence goes on along the minus strand of NC_142499.1, from coordinate 10,215,624 downwards.
TTTCTTTTCCAAAAATCCGCATTTTTCCCTTAACAATTTGTAAAACACTAAAATCACAAAATTGACCCAAAATATTAGATTACAATACGACTAAAAGATTAACAAATACAAATTAGATGGCTCAAATATGCAATATTTGACACTCATCATTGATCAATAGCAGCGACATGTCGTTTATTGTTAGAGAGTTATCAACTGATAACTCTCTCCATGTTATCAAGAATTCAAACAACCATTCAACTGAAGATAATGATATAATTAATTGAGATAAACCATTTGTAATTTGAATTTATATTTGTAATCTCTATGTTATCTTTTGTAACATTTCTATTTATATATACAAAGTCTTAACCACAATTGATGGTAAGATAGTGCAACCCAAACACTAGAGTTACCAAATTATCACATGGTATCAGAGCTTTCTTAGACTAACGTCGTTTTTAAGTTTTTTTTTTTTTTTTTTTTTTGTCTATGGTTGCCTCATCCTCTTCCGCAAATCCCATAACCTACATTGTTCCCTCTTCTTTTCCTCACAAACTCATTGATACCAACTATCTAGTCTGGAAACTTGCGATCCTACCCATCATCAAAAGCCAAGATCTTCAAGGCCATATTGATGGTTCCATTAAAAGCCCTCCTCTAACCCTTAAGTCCAAAATAGATGACGTTGACATTGTGTCCACAAATCCAGATTGGCTTAAATGGCACATGCGTGATCAGCTGGTGCTTAGCATTTTGATCTCATCTCTCACCGTCGACGTTGTAGTTCATGTTGTTAAATGTGTCACTGCACCGGACTTATGGCTCACGTTGGAAACTATGTTTGTTTCCAAAGCCCGTGCTCGCTCAATGCAACTTCGCCTTCAGCTTACCACTCTCAAGAAGGGAAGCATGTCAATTTCGGAATACTTTCAGAAATTCACCAAGTTGGTTGATACCTTGGCTACGATTGATAAGCCATTGGATAAAGATGATATTCAGTCCTTTCTCCTTGGAGGACTCAACAGTGAATATGACTCATTTGTCACCTCAGTTACAACCCAAGTGGATCCAATCTCCATTGATGACCTTTACAGTCAACTCCTTGCTCATGAAGCTCGCCTTGAGCATAATAATGCCTCTACTAATCTCTCTATTTCAAGTGTTCACTTTGCATCCAGAGGCTCTTCTATCCGTGGGGGACGTGGTGGACGTCACTCCTACTCCAGTCGTGGTTCTTACTCCAACGGCAATGGCAACCAGATCACCAACAATGGTGGCTCTTTCTCGCACAGCCCCAACTATCGTGGTCGTGGGCGTGGCTGTGGCGCCTCTTCTTTCCATCAAGCCCCTCGCCCAATCTGTCAGATTTGCAACTGTATTGGGCACCTCGCAACCACCTGTTATCAACGTTTTGAGCACTCCAGCCCACAAGAGTCTTCCCCTACGATGCAAGCCTATCATGCGGCTTCTCAGACTCAATCTGATTCCACATGGTATCCGGATTCTGGAGCCACACATTACCTAACGTTTGAGCTTGCCAATCTCAACGTCCATGCCAACAACTACACAGGCACGGGTGAAATTAAAATTGGTAATGGGTCTGGGCTTTCCGTTAAGCACATTGGCACCTCACAACTTCATACTCCTTCCCTTGCTTTTAAATTGTTTAACGTCCTTCATGTGCCTAATATATGCAAAAATTTGATTTCTATTCAAAAATTTACACAAGACACTAACACATTTTTTGAATTCCATCCCTCTTACTTTCTTTTGAAGGACCGTGCTACGGGGAAGCTTCTACATCGAGGCCCGAGTAATCATGGTTTATATTCTTTTTTTCTTTTTTTTTTTTTCTGCTTCCAATAATTCCCACGCTCCCTCTGCACATATTGGTGAACGTGCGTCTGTGTCTGCATGGCATTCTTAGCTTGGTCATCCTGCCTTGATGGTTGTTTGTCAAGTCCTTAGTTCATTTCAGCTCCTTATCACCACAAATAAAAGTTATTCTCCATGCTTAGCGTGCTTAGGATCCAAGAGTACCCAATTGCCTTTTACAACTTCTACAACACGTGTAATAGCTCCTCTTCATTTGATATTTTCTAATGTTTGGGGACCTGTTTCGGTGTATTCTAGAAATGGTTTTAGGTATTATGTATCTTTTCTTGATGCCTTTAGTCGCTATACATGGGTTTATCCCATCTCTTGTAAAAGTGATGTACTTCAAGTTTTTAAAAAATTTCAGATCTATGTTGAGCGTTATTTTGAGTCCAAAATTAAAATTGTGCAATCTGATTGGGGTGGGGAGTATTGCTCTCTAAATAAATATTTAACTAAACAAGGCATCAATCACCGTCTTTCATGCCCCCATACTCATCAACAAAACGGTGCTATTGAACATAAGCATCGCCATATTGTCGAAACAGGACTTGCACTTCTTTCTCATGCTCATCTTCCCAATTTATTTTGGGATGATGCTTTTATCACTACTGCTTATTTAATCAATCGCTTGCCTACAAAAGTACTTAAAAACAAAACTCCATTTGAAGTTCTTTTTCAGTCTCTCCCTGACTATTCCTCTTTACGTGTATTTGGGTGCGCTTGTTGGCCAAATCTTCGTCCATACAATTCAAATAAACTCATGCCACATTCTAAGGAGTGTATATTTCTTGGTTACAGTCCTTCTTATAAAGGATACAAATGCCTTCATGTCTCTTCATCTCGCATATATATTTCAAGAGACATTATTTTCAATGAACGTCACTTTCCTTCTGCTGTAGTGTCTCAGTCTTCCTCTCACCCTACACATCCTGCATCTGATACAATCACGGGTCCTCCTGTCATGATTGCTAAGTCTCTTTCTGAAGCTTCACCGTTGGCACCATCCACATCACAAGTAAGTACTCCTTTATCTTCTCCTACTTTATCTTCAACTACTTTATCACCAAACCACACATTTGAAAGTCCTGCACCCACACCTAACCCCACCTTCTCTCCTACTTTATCTCCAATATCTACAAACCATACATCTGCCCACCTAGAAGCCCCATCCTCTTTTGAATCCGTAGACCACCAAGAAACCCAACCTGCAGCAACCCATGTGGACCCCCCAATAACATCTCATCACCCCATGATAACTAGATCCAAAAATAATATATCCACCCCCAAAATTTCAAATGATGGTATAGTCAAATACCCAATATCCCACGCCCTTCTTGCCACTGTGCTTCCGGAAATTTCAGAACCCACATGCTACACCATGGCTGTCAAGAATGAAAACTGGAGAAAAGCTATGAATCTTGAGTTTGATGCTTTGCTCAAAAAGCAGACATGGCGTTTGGTACCTTCTACTTCAGCTCAGAATGTTATAGGTTGTAAATGGGTCTTTCGGTTAAAAAGGAAAGCAGATGGTTCCATTGAAAGATACAAAGCTCGGTTAGTTGCAAAGGGGTTTCACCAACAGGCTGGCATTGATTTTGGAGAGATTTATAGCCCTGTTATCAAGCCTACTACGATACGCTTAGTTCTATCTATTGCTATATCTGCTAATTGGCATGTACATCAGATTGATATCCATAATGCAATCCTTCATGGCCACTTATCTGAGGAGGTTTTCATGTCACAGCCTCCTGGTTTTGCACATCCTCAACATCCAAATCATGTCTGCAAGCTCCAAAAGGCCTTATACAGATTGAAACAAGCCCCAAGAGCTTGGTTTTCAAGGCTAAGCACGAAACTTATCACTCATGGTTTCCATGGTTCCTTATCAGATATGTCATTATTTATTCTCAAAACTGCTGCATTTACTATGTATATTTTGATATATGTTGATGACATTCTCATAACATGTTCAAGACCATCAAAGATACCCAAATTGATAAATGAGTTAAATGCCGAGTTTGCTGTGAAAGATCTCGACCCTCTTAATTTTTTTCTCGGTATTCAAGTACTAAAATGCTCCACGGGTGTGTTTCTCTCTCAGCAACGTTACATTATTGATATTCTTAAACGTGCTAATATCCTTGATGCCTAGCCAGTGGGCACTCCTATGGCCTCCTCAACTCAGTTATCAGCATATGAGGGTGAATTATTTTCAGATCCAACATTATTTCGTAGCACTTTGTGTGCCTTGCAGTATTTATGTATTACAAGACCCGATATCTCATTCTCAGTAAATAAGTTATCTCAATTTATGCATCAGCCACGTCTCTCACATTGGCAGGGAGTTAAACGCTTACTTCGGTATCTCAAACAGACACTTCACTATGGGTTACATATTCATAAATCTTCAAACCTTCATCTTCAAGCATTTTTGATGCTGATTGGGCAGGTGACAGGGATGATCGTCGCTCCACTAGTGGTTATTGTATTTTTTTGGGTAATAATTTAATTTCTTGGAGTTGTCGCAAACAATCTACTGTAGCTCGTTCTAGTATAGAAGCTGAATACAAAGCACTTGCAAATGCAGCAGTTGAAATTATCTGGATTAAATCAATGCTCACTCAACTTGGATTGCAACCCTCCAAACCTCCCATTATTTGGTGTGACAACATTGGGGCCTCTTATTTGTCTTCTAATCCTGTTTATCATGCTAGGACAAAACATGTTGAAATTGATTTCTATTTTGTTCGTGACATGGTACGCCACAAGACACTTGACATTTGCTTTATTTCAAGTAAAGATCAAGTTGCAGATATATTCACCAAACCCCTCTCATCTTCACGGTTTGCCTTTCTACGTGACAAGCTCACCGTCGATCCTCTACCGTTGAGCTTGCGGGGGTGTGTTAGAGAGTTATCAACTGATAACTCTCTCCACGTTATCAAGAATTCAAACAACCATTCAAGTGAAGAAAAGGATAGAATTAATTAAGATAAAGCATTTGTAATTTGAACTTATATTTGTAATATCTATGTTATCTCTTGTAACAGTTCTATCTATATATACAAAGCCTTAACCACAATTGATGGTAAGGCAATACAACCCAAACACTAGAATTACCAAATTATCACATTTCTTTAGTAACGTCGATGCTAATTGTTAAATGAAGCTCATGTCGACTCCCAAAGTCGATGTTGATAATGACCCAACAGCGTCCACAAATGTGGACTCTAATAATACTTTCGATAAACTCTAAAGATCTCAATTATAACTTGCACACAAAAGTGTACATTGATGTTGGAACATCAACGTCAACACAAAAGTGGACGCCGATGGTTCACCATCAACGCCTTAACAAGTAAAAAAAAAAAAACATTTTTCAGGATGAATATGCGAAAGAAAATAAAATATATTTGAAATTGGTGGAATCATTTCAGTCAATGTATTCATTTCAATATATAAAGAATACAAGTTATATGATAATTACAAAGTTACAAGAAGATAATAAACTTAACTATACAAAAGTTAAAAACAATTCTAACTCTGACTAAATACACTTGGCTCGATAACCTTAGAAAAGAAAATATGTTTTACGTTATGATAAACTAAAAATTCTATAAAATATCTCTTGAGATAAAATCTCATTCATCCTCACCAAGTGATGTAGCTGTTGCTTTAGCGAAAGTTGATAGCCTTTGGAATGCTCAAGGAGATTGGTTGGATTCTTTATGATGCTATCGAGTAGTATCCTGGTGGATGATGCTAGAAATTGTTCTGAAAAGGAAATAAAGATATGTGAGCATATTATATCTCAAAATAAAACCAAAACAAACATGATTGCTCTTTCTAGTTGTTTCTCCAACTAGAAAGAGTTCGACCAAAATAAAATAAAATTAAAAAAAAAAAGAAATGCTGTAAAGCATTATTGATTTTCCATTTACAGTATTAAATAATTAAAAGCATTTGCCACACACTAATTGCGAAGGCATATGCTTAATTCCCTATGATAGGTGTTGTTCCGATCACATTAAAAATTCAATACGTATAGCATATGTAAAAAAATATTTATAATATAAAGTTAATATATAAATTTATACCAAGACGCATATTTAATTTATTTTTTTTTATTTTTTATATATATAACTCTTAGCATAACATTACAAAATAAGAAGATATAATGTTTTTTTTTTTTCAAAAAAAAAAAGAAAAAAGAAAAAAAAAAGAACCTCTAACTAAGAGTTGTAGATCGAAGATATTCAAACGTTCAACGTACACTCCACTAACAATGTTGGGAGGAATATCATCTCTATGTATGTTAGGCTTTGTAGTGAGAGGTAACCCATTGAAAATTAATAGCATTGACCAAATCAAGTTACAAATTAAATCTATGACGAAAAATAATTTTGCTTCAACTTATTGCCAAATTTTGTTCACAAAATATTTATTAAGGTCTAGAGACAACTCAACCAGTACTACTATATCAAACATATTAAAAGAATATTGGCATTGAAATCCAGAAGACATCAGGAAATGTAAAAGTTCAGACAATATAAATAGAGATGTAGACACTTATATTTAATAAAATTAACTTTAATACTTTTAACTAGGAAAATGGAAGAACCCACTTTGTAACTTTTTTAAAATTTGGGAAGAATATTACAAATTAGATAATAATTTAAGAAGAGTAATTGTAGTCTTTCTTTTTTCTTTTTTTTAATTGAAGAAGGAAGGGTTACATAAAAGGATCCTTGCCACAGTCCCCACTTTTGATCCAAAAGAAAGAAAGAGGGGACGATCCTAAAAACAAAAAAGGGGTGGGCTCCCCAACATTAGACCAAAAACAAACTAAAGACGAAATCGACAGAGAAATCTTAGTAACAGTTAGTAATGAGTCAAATAAATGACTCGGCTCATCAAGCAAACCGAAACAGCCAAAATAGGCTGTAATAAACGGCAAAATTCCGTAAACGGAACAACACCCCAAAAGATAGCCGACACAACCATCAGTGGTCGGAAAAGAACAACTAATTGTAGTCTTTCTAAATAGAGCAAACGAAGCAAAACTACATGATGTTAAAAGCTTTAGCAAATTCTTAATTCTCTACTCGTAGTTTTAGACTCATTGACAACGAAGAACGAATATAAGGGGAAAACAAAGAAAAAGAAGAAGAGAGAGAGAGGAGCATCTGAATCCCTCATTTCCAGATTCTCATTCTCAAATTCAAGCCAAATTAATGACCCCAGCACAATTTAGGAAAACAAAAACCATAAGAACTTCCCTTTGACTTCCCTTCCTTCCCTCACTAATGCTAATCTTTTGATTTTCTGTGTGTTTCGGTTATGAACACGCATCAAAACTCCACAAACCGAAAGGAGGATAACTTTTATAAGGAGATGGTGTAAACTAGCTCTTTTGTGCCCACCAATAAGAATAGGCTACCTAGGATTATTGCACAATTTCAAATAGGCACCAAAACAACAGACTATTTAGGCTTTTCCATTTTTGTTTTTTTTGTCTTTTTTTTTAAGAAATTGCAAGAAGGCTGAGGGTGGCGGGGCCGCCACCCCCAGCCCCTCTGGGGTGGCCGGCAAGCCACCCTCAGCCCTCTTGCAATGAGAGAGAGTTGGGATGGTTCTCTGCTGGTGCGGCCTAGGCTGAGGATGGATTTGGAGAAGAGGCGGAAGGTGAAGCAGATGAAGAGCTTGTTGGTGCTTGTGTTGCGATGGGCCTTTCCGATTCTATTTTCTCTTCTTTTTCATTGTGTTTGGGCCATTGAAGGTGAATGATGATGTTTAGATAAGCAGTGAAAGCAATGGACATCCATTTTCTCTTCTTTTTCAGTGTATTTGCGCCATTGAAGGTGAATGATGATGTTTAGATAAGCGGGGAAAGTTTGTTTGTGTGATTTGGGAAGAACATGAAAATTAGGGTTCAATCAATTTGGGTGGTTTAATCTTGTTTTTTGTTTCAGTTTGTGTAAAATTTAGTTTTGTTAATTATTTTTTTAAGGAAAATTACAGTTTACCCTCCCAAAGTTAACAGCGTTTTTCAATTCAAACACCAAAGTTTCAATTTTTGCAATACACCCCCACAAAGTTTCAATATTTTTCAATTCAACCAATATTATCCCAAAATTCTCATATTGCTTCTAAGTTTTTTTAAAAAAAATTTTTATGAAAAAAAAAAAAAAAAATTGGGGTTGCAAAAATGGCCAGATTGTCCTGAATTTTTTTTAAATTTTTTTATAAAAAATAAAAATAAAAAATAAAAATTATGGGCAATATGGGAAGTTTTGAATACAATTGGTCAAATTGCAAAATTTTGGAACTTTGGGGGGGGGGGGGGTGGTGAATTGCAAAAATTGAAACTTCGGTGTTCGAATTAAAAAACGCTGTTAACTTTGGGGGGGGGGTAAACTGTAATTTTTCCATTTTTTTATCTCATGTGTCACAAAAAAACATAGGTACCACATGTGATACACGCCCATGTCATATGATATTCTGATTTGGTAATAATATGTGGTACAAATGACACATGTCATGATTTTAAGTAAGGTGACGTGGATTTCCATTAAAAAAAAAAAAAAAAAAAAGACGGAAGCTTGACAAAAGTATCAAGTGGGTTTTTTAGTTAATGACAAGTACCACTTGTGAACTTTTTGGAAACCGATGAGCCTGTTTGATTTTGACCCTAACCACAGGTACTAAAATTGCATTTAACCCAAAAATAAATAAGAACGATTTGTTGGAGGTTCCGCCAAGGTAATACTCCGATGCAAGGCTGCCTCAATATATTTTGAGGATTAAGGCAATAAATTTAAGTTGCTTTTTCTCATATTTAAATATTAATTCATTAATATTTATTTAAATTTTATATTACATTTTTTTTTTTTTTACTAAAAAATAATTTTTCACACTTTTTTGGATGCAAAATTATTAATCAAGTTTATATATGCTATTTTTTTATACATCTCATTTCAATTGATAATATGCTTAATTGACTTAATTTTTATTGCAAAATTGTCGTAGGATTAATTTTATCAATTTTAAATTGAAAAACTTATTTATGCAAATTATGCTAAAGCAACCGTAATAAATATAAAATGTCTGATTCAAGGACCTCACTACGAGAAATTTGCTCATTAGCGATGACCCAAAGTCGCTGCTAATGAGCAAAATGTCACCGCTACTTAGTTGCCGGTATTAATCCGACACTGATGCTCAATAGCGGCGACCTTCGGGGTCACCACTAATGACCCATCAAAGTCGCCGCTAATGACCTTTTTTTCCTTGCCGCAAAAAAGGTTGAAATGAGCCGTATGTCGCCGCTACTGATGTTTTTAAATAGCGGAGACCAAAATGTCGCCACTATTGATGGGGTGAGTCATGAAACTGTTTACGACCAATATCGAACTATTCAACTTGTTTACAACCAATATCGAACTATTCAACTTAGAACTATTTACCAACATCTATACTACAGAAATGTCATGTCCAAAAACACAGTCATGAAACGCAAGTGCTTCCATTGAAGGGAAGAGAGCTCTGCCACTTTAGAGATTCTCCTATTTTGATCATGTCAAACACAAGCTATTTGGGTCAACACTTTCTATAAGCTTATGGCCATCGCTAAGTAAGTCTGAGATTTTAGATTGAGGGAAGCAAGAACAAGAATTTTTGTTTTCATGAGACCTAGACTTCTGGAAAGCAAGAACAAGTGATTTTAGATTTGTTTTCATCCTTGTTTGAAGAATATTAGGAATAATTTTGTGGAAAGAAAGAATGTTTTCAACCTCAAGTTCGCCCAAAGTTATAACCAATGGACATTTAATGATATTTCGATTACTTAAAAAAAAAATGATTTACCCTAATTTACATTGGCCGGGAAGTTGGATAAAAGGATTTTACCTTTGAATTTGATCTCAACAAATGGTGAATGAAGTCAAGGTTAATGTCTTCTTATTCACTTTTAAAGAATGTAATTAGAATTCTTATTGTTGCTAACAAGACACACTTGGTGTTCTACTTTCCTTTTCTTTTCTCTTTTTTTTTTTTTCTTCCTCTTTCTTTGTTTGGTAAGAGGTTCAGATTTCTTGTACTCATTGTTCAATAAAACCTTCTATGAATACTATCATAGTTTAGTATATTCATGAAATTATGAAATAAACCTTAATCACAGATGAGATATGATTTTTTCTGAACTCATTGTTCAATAAAACCTTCTATGAATACTATCATAGTTTAGTATATTCATGAAATTATGAAATAAACCTTAATCACAGATGAGATATGATTTTTTCTTCTTAAAAATTTGATAGAGATTGAAACAAAGATTAGCATCCATTTATGACGAAATACATCGAATTTGATAGAAAATTGGCATTAACAAAACAGATGGAAGAGTATAGTAGTACAAATTAGAGAGTATTGACAATACTCCCTCCAAATCATCAAAAAATGAGTACTTCAATCATTAAACAGAAAAGGTATCATTCAAAGCATATTAATACAGACGGATACTAAACATAAACACGGAAATAATTTGCAATTTACTTTTTTTGCGAACAAAATTAGGAACATCAATTATAACTTTAGTTTACTTTACACCATTACACCTAGTTTTTTTACACACCTGGTTTAACACACTATATCATCATGCACAGGAATTAGCAGTGGAAGTTGACAAATCTGCACAGTTCGCTTCAATACAATATCAATACAGATATGATGCAAAGCATCCCAACTAAGCATCCACAATTAAGCCATTAAACCATCAAAGACCCCATTTAAGCCAACACAATTGCAGCCATTGTCAAAAATTAAGCACCCATTTAGGTAAAACCTACGAAGGGACAACAGAAACAATCCAATAAAAAAAACCCCAATGCCATTATCCAGAAACAATCAATAACCCAAACTAACACAATTCTGTAAACAACATTCGGGGACAACACAAGCAACCCCCCCCCCCCCCCCCCCCCCCCAAAAAAAAAAAAGGGGGCAAAACCCAATGGAACAACATTCAGGGACAAGAGAAGCAATCCAATACAAACCCCTCCCCCCACACAAATAAATTATAAAAAAAGAAAAAGAAAAATCTAACATGTAAAGTGGTTGACAGAAGAAGTTAATACTGAGAATACAACCTACGGGATCTGCTACTTCTTTCAGTCAGGGCTGTGGCACCGACTGCCCTATTCATCAAACCAATATTCATCAACTCCAAGACATCTGTGGTTGATTCAACAGGGTGCATGCTTGCATCAGGGACAGCTAACCCATTCGGTTGGGTGGTGTTCCAAATCCCAAGTGTGTGCAAGTCAAACAAAAACTTTTTCACTAAAAGACGAGTACTGCTCGTAATTAAATGATCAGATGGAGTTCAACTTACAATCAAGAAAAAAAAAAGAAAAAAAAGGGATATCTTTTTTGAGGACCATCACCTGAAAGAAGATCACGAACTTGTTCATTATATATCTCAACCATTTGAACACAAAAAAAAAAAAAAAAAAAAAAAAAAAAAAAAAAAAAAACGGCAAAACCCAATGGAACAACATTCAGGGACAAGAGAAGCAATCCAATACAAACCCCTCCCCCCACACATACCCCAAAAACAAAAAACAATCCGAACAAAACAATCTCTCTAAACATTCAAAACCCCATTGAATCAAACACAATAGAACAACATTCAGGTCCGTTTGAGTTTGGGCCCTAGAGAACCTTCTTGTCTAATATTATTTCTTTATAATACAGAAAATTAAGAAAATTAAGTCGGATTGCAGTATCGGAAACCCTAGAAAATAGGAACGAAATGCAGAGAAAAGGAACCGAAACGGAGGATCTTAAACGCATTGAAGAAAGAAAGCTTAGAGAGAAACGGAGATGTACCTGCGGGGAAGTAATTTGATTTGTGATTGTAGCGATCGATTCGCAGCTCTCTCTCAGTCTCTCAGTGTGTGTCTTAAAGACTCAAAAGGTGGGCCGGAGAGAGAGCTGTCGGAGAGAGCTTAGTGCGCCGGAGTGAGGGAGAGAGAGGAAGAGAGAGTGAGAGTGATGAGGGAGGTGAGTGAGAGGGGGTGTTTGGAGAGTTTGGGGAAAAAAACACGGCTTGGGGTGGCTGAAATTTTTGGTTCGAAAATTTTTCACACACCGCGCCACCTATTGGCGCAAAAATTGAGCATAATCAGCGACGACAAGCTATTTAGGATAATTTTTTTTTTTTTTAAATAAAAAAAAAATTATACTTACAATATTTTTAGAATAATTAAGCACCTAATATTTGATTATATAGTCCATTTCTTGCTTCAGCTCCAGACTTTCAGGAGAAGTGGTGGTGGCTTGTATATAATTTGGCCCAATAAATTGGCCTTCCAATCCAGAAATATCTTCTGATCCGGAAATATATATATATAATTTGATCAAATTTATGAATTTTTTTCTTTAAAAAAAACTTTTTTATAACAACTTTCTGGAAGCAAACACACTAGTACTTTGGTGCAAGTTTTGAAAATATTTTAAAAAAATTAATCGAACATTTGATCATATTACGATCAATCAAACTAATTTACTAAGATCGATCGGATGTTTAATCGATCATTTGATCCTATCACGATCAATCGAACCAATTCACTAGCATCGATAGGAGGATTGATCAGATGTTTGACCGATCATTTGATCTTATCACGATCAATCGAACTAATTCATTAGGATCGATCAGATGTTTGACCGAACATTTGATCCTATCATGATCAATCGAACTAATTCATTAGGATCGATCAGATGTTTGATCGATTGTTTGATCCTATCATAATCAATCGAACTAATTCACTATGATTGATCGAAGGATTCAATCGGATGTTTGATCGATTATTTGATCCTATCACGATCAATTTAACTAATTCATTAGGAGCGATCAGATGTTCGATCGATCATTTGATCATATCACGTTCAATCGAATTAATTCAGTAAGATCGATCGGATGTTTGATCAATAATTTGATCCTATCACGATCAATCGAATTAATTCAGTTAGATCGATTGGACATTTGATTCTATCATGATCAATCAAACTAATTAATTAGGATCGATCGGATGTTCGATCGAACATTTGATCGTATCACGATCAATCGAACTAATTCATTAGGATCGATCGGATATTTGATCGATTATTTGATCCTATCACAATCAATCGAACTAATTAATTAGGATCTATCTCAATTGAACTGATTCATTTGGATCGATCGAATGTTTGATCGATCGTTTGATCTTATCACGATCAATCAAATTAATTTAGTATGATCGATCGGATGTTTGATCAATAATTTGATCCTATCACGATCAATCGAATTAATTCAGTAGGATCCATTGGATGTTCGATCGATCATTTGATCCTATCTCGATCAATCGAACTAATTCACAAGGATTGATCAGATGTTTGATCTATCATGATCAATCAAACTAATTCATTAGGATCGATCGGATATTTGATCCTATCACGTTCAATCGAACTAATTCATTAGAATTGCTTGGATGTTTGATCGACCATTTGATCCTATGACGATCAATCGAACTAATTCACTAGGATCGATCGAATGTTTGATTGAACATTTGATCCTATCACGATCAATCAAACATTTAAATAAGAATAAGAAATAGAAAACTTCAATAATAATATAAAAAAAAAAAAAAAAAAAAAAAATTAATTTTTCTAAGCATTTTAATTTAATTGGAAAATTTGTTCTATTTAAAAGAAAAAAATAAATATTTATTTTTTATTTAAAATAAGAATAGAAAATAGAAAAATAGAAAAAATTCAGCAATAATTAATATAAAAGAAATAATGACATATTATGGAGGTGAATTTTTGGGAAATAATTTTTTTCTATTATATATATAAAGTCAATAGCATCGTCCCAATATTTATTTATTTTTTTAATTTTTGTCTTTTTTGTAAAGGGTCAATGGCGGTGACTTTAAGGTCGCCGTTACTGACCACTCATCAGCGGCGACTCTCATGAGAGTCGCCGCTGTTGACACTCATTAGCGGTGACTTTATGGTCGCCGCTAATGAGCTTTTTAATTTTTTTTTAAATTTTTTCTCTTGTCAATAGTCATTGTTGACTCTCATTAGCGGTGACTTTATGGTCGCCGCTAAAGTCGCTTCTATTGACCACTCATCAACGGCGACTCTTAAGAGTCGCCGCTGTTGGCCATTAGTAGCGGCGACTTTATGGTCGCCGCTAATGAGTTTTCTAATTTTTTTTTAAAATTTTTTCTCATGTCAATAGCGGCGACTTTAAGGTCGCCGCTATTGATCATTCATCAGCAGTGACTTTAGGGTCGCCGCTATTTGGGGTATTATTAGCGGCGACAGGAGTTGCCGCTATTGATGTTTAATAGTGGTGACCCCTTTGAGGCTAATGATGCTTAATAGCGGTGACAAAAAGTCGCCGCTATTGTTGTTGCTGCTAAATAATATTTTCTTTTGTTTTAAGCGTCCACTATTAGCGACGACACTAAAAAAAGTCGCCGCTAATGACCCATTATTAGCGACGACTTTTTGGTCGCCGCTATTTGTAAGGTCGCTAAAGACAATATTGCTTGTAGTGCCTGAATCATATTCAAGGCAATAGAAGATTATAAAACTGGAAAAGAATTCACTTTTTGAATGAGATTTTAGTGGAAAAAATAGATAGAAAAATAGAAGGTTCCAAAGAGATTTTTAATTGAATAAGATGTGGTCCTCTTTATGACTTTCTAAACTTTTCATCTTCTCTCCGCAGTTATTATTTTACCAGTCTCCTTACAAAGAGATTATTATTTTGAATCCTTATCCCCATTGTAAAACATAGACATGTATTGGATGAGGAAACAGTATACGCACTCACTGACGTGAGGAGTTAATTGTCTCATGTGAATGACGTGATAATTCCACAATTGTAGACTCGCGCGTTGATTCAAGCCATCTCTAATTCAAGCCATCTGTTACTCATATGCACTTTACTCATACCCACAAAATTATCACGATCAATCGAACTAATTCATTAGGATCAATCAGATGTTTGATCGATCGTTTGATCCTATCACGATCAATCGAACTAATTCATTAGAATCGATCGGAGGATTCGATCGGATGTTTGATCGATCATTTGATCATATCACGATCAATTTAACTAATTCATTTTGAGCGATCAAATGTTCGATCGATCATTTGATCGTATCGAATTAATTCAGTAGGATCGATTGGACATTTGATTCTATCACGATCAATCGAACTAATTCATTAGGATCGATCAGATGTTTGATCGAACATTTGATCTTATCATAATCAATCGAACTAATTCATTATGATTGATCAGATGTCTGATCAATCATTTAATCATATCACGATCAATCGAACTAATTCATTGGGATCGATCGGATGTTCGATTGAACATTTGATTGTATCACGATCAATCGAACTAATTCATTAGGATTGATCGGAGGTTTGATCGATCATTTGATCCTATCACGATCAATCGAACTAATTCATTAGGATCTATCTCAATCGAACTAATTCATTAGGATCGATCGAATGTTTGATCGATCATTTGATCCTATCAGGATCAATCAAATTAATTCAGTAGGATCGATCGGATGTTTGATTGATAATTTGATCCTATCACGATCAATCGAATTAATTCAGTAGGATCCATCGGATGTTCGATTGATCATTTGATCCTATCTCGATCAATCGAACTAATTCATCAGGATCGATCGGATGTTTGATCTATCATGATCAATCAAACTAATTCATTAGGATCGATTAGATGTTTGATCCTATCATGTTCAATCGAACTAATTCATTAGGATTGATCGGATGTTTGATCGAACATTTGATCCTATCATAATCAATCGAAATAATTCACTATGATCGATCGGATGTTTGATCGAACATTTGATCCTATCACGATCAGTCAAACATTTAAATAAAAATAAGAAATAGAAAATTTCAATAATAATATAAAAAAAAATTAATTTTTCTAAGCGTTTTAATTTAATAGGAAAATTTGTTCTATTTAAAAGAAAAAAATAAATATTTATTTATTTTATATAAAATAAGAATAGAAAATACAAAAATAGAAAAATTTCAGCAATAATTAATATAAAAGAAATATTGACATATTATGGAGGTGAATTTTTGGGAAATAAATTTTTTCTATTATATATGTAGGGTCAATAGCATCGCCCCAATATTTATTTATTTTTTAATTTTTGTTTTTCTTTTCAAGGGTCAATAGTGGCGACTTTAAGGTCGTCGCTATTGACCACTCATCAGCGGCAACTCTCACGAGTCGCTGCTGTTGACACTCATTAGGGGCGACTTTATGGTCACCGCTAATGAGCTTTTTAATTTTTTTTTTAATTTTTTCTCATGTCAATAGTGGCGACCCTAAAGTCGCCGCTATTGACCACTCATCAGTGGCGACTCCTAAGAGTCACCGCTATCGACCATAGGTCGCCGCTAATGAGTTTTCTAATTTTTTTTTAAAAATTTTTTCTCATGTCAATAGCGGCGACTCTGAGGTCGCCACTATTGACCATTCATCAGTGGCGACTTTAGGGTCGCCGCTGTTTGGGGTATTATTAACGGCGACAAGAGTCGCTGCTATTGATGTTTAATAGCGGTGACCCCTTTGAGTCGCTGCTAATGATGCTTAATAGCGGCGACTAAAAGTTACCGCTATTGTTGTTGTTGCTAAATAATATTTTCTTTTGTTTTAAGTGTCCACTATTAACGGCGATAATGGGTCATTAGTGACGACTTAAAAAAGTCGCCGCTAATAACCCCTCAATAGCAACGACTTTTTGGTTGCCGCTATTTGTTTGGTGGCTAAAGACCATATTGCTTGTTGTGCCTGAATCATATTCAAGGCAATAGAAAATTATAAAACTGGAAAAGAATTCAATTTTTGAATGAGATTTTAGTGGAAAAAATAGATAGAAAAATAGAAGGTTCCAAAGAGATTTTTAATTGAATAAGATGTGGTCCTCTTTATGGCTTTCTAAACTTTTCATCTTCTCTCCGCACTTATTATTTTACCAGTCTCCTTACAAAGAGATTATTATTTTGAATCCTATCCCCATTAGACATGTATTGGATGAGGAAAGAGCATACGCACTCACTGACGTGAGGCGTTAATTGTCTCATGTGAATGACGTGATAATTCCGCAAGTGTAGACTCGTTGATTCAAGCCGTCTCTTACGTACTCATATGCACTTTATTTTTTATTTTTTATTTTCTGTATATTCTTTAATTTACAAAGACTATTCTTTCTGCATAACCATTTTAATTTACATCTATAATTACCATGATACAAAACTTGTATTTTCAAATTTTCTTTTTATTAAGTTAATATATATGTATTTTTATGCTTAAAAATTAGGGCTAATCCCATTTAGAATTAAATTTAACTTTTTATTCATACTTTAGCTCGTGAAAAATCCTAATTGTCTCTGGGTCATAAAGTGACATTTCTAATAAATTATTTCTAGTATTTATTTATGAAAATTGGTATATATATATATATATATATATATAGAAAAGCCACGTGCCCCTCACATATGGAATCAGTGGCGGAGCCACAACACTTTTTGGGGGTGCCACGGCACAAAGATTTAAATTTTTTTTTTTCCCACTGCAAAATAAAAAAAAAAAAAAAAAAATCTTTCTACCTACCCAAGACATGGCACCCCCAATATTACTACTACTACCATTACTTCTCAACACAATTTCTACCTTGTTGTCTTCAATAAGGTTGTAAAGCAAAGTGGGGTTGAGGATCTTTTGTCCCATATCATGTCTAGACGCCACCATCATCATCACCAAGCAAAGTAACTCCTCCTCTTTGACTCTCGGTCGTTTTTGTGTTAGATTTTTGTTTTAGTTTCTTCCTTTTACCTAGTTTTAATTTTGAATTTTTCGATTTATTTTATCAGTTTCTTGAGGTTGTGTGATGCACTGGGCGTGTGGTGCGAACGATCGAACTCGATGATGCAGCTGCCAAATTAGGTTTTGATATGATCTCTTTGATTATTAATTCTCACATATTTATCTTTTCTATTTGTAAAGCAGATTCAGAGATTCTATTTGATTCAATTTCTCTTCTACCAAAATTATCTCTCTTTTTTTCTTTTTCTTTAATTGTTTTCTCCACCTTTTGTTTGAAGAAATTTTTGGAAATATTGTTATTGACTTATTGGCACTCAATCCACAAGCAGATCTAATAACCAGTTAAGTACTACTGTGAGAAGATTTTAAGATTTTTCGTACTCTTAAGGCCATTTATGATTTGTGCACAAACAGATGCATATATATCAAACTTCAAAGGAGTTAAGTACATAATTACCAACAAAAGAGAAAGCCAACAAGAAAACTCCAAAGGAGTAATTCAATTCATCAAGCTGACAAGAAACTGTGATTTTCATTATTTAAAATTTAAAATTAATTTTTTAACACTTTTGTTACATGTGGGACTAAATAATAAGTGGACTATTTTAATAAATGAACTTACTTGTTTTAACTTTTAACTTTTAAGTTTAGGTGAAATTATGAGTTTAGTAATTTCTTTTGGAGTACAATTTGTCAATTACGGTCACTTTCCATATTTTTTTTTTTTATTTTTTATCCTTTATTAAAGCCTTTAATCTCTTGGAACTCAATTTTTTTGCATTGACTATATTGATGTATTAGTATTAATGTATTATTATTACAATTTTATTTTTTATTTTTTTGAATTTTTATTTTATTTTTTTAATTTTATAGTTTAGGGTAATCGGGTCGTGTCGGGTCATGTCTACCCGATTAGACCCGGTTATTTTAAACGGGTAAAACGGGTCGTGTCGGGTTACCCGGCTATTTTCATGTCAAACCCGATTACCCGTTTAGCTAAACAGGTCGTGTCTGGGTATAGGCTAATCGCGTAACGGGTACCCGCGGGTCGTAATCGGGTCGTGTCAGGTATCCATTTTGCCACCCCTACATGCCGAGCTACTTTAGAGCGTCCGCAGTGACATTGAATGAGTTCAACATCTTATGAAGTCTTTTACAAGTTAACAACTTGTCAGTTGTCATAAAATCTTGCTAAATTCTGCGTACCCCCAATAATCAATGCATTTTTTCCTTTCAAACTCTCGTACTAATTAATTGATATTGAGTAGGCCTTGCTACTTGCCGGGACAGACACATCAGCAGTGACATTAGAGTGGGCCATGTCCAATCTGCTTAACCATCCTGACGTATTGAAGAAGGCCAGAGCTGAGTTGGACAGTCAAGTTGGGAAGAAGAATTTGTTGGAAGAACTAGATGTGTCTAAATTACATTGCCTTCAAAGTATAATCTCAGAGACCCTTCGATTGTACCCGGCAGCCCCACTGCTATTACCCCACATGTCCTCCGATGATTGCACAGTGGGAGGATACAATGTTCCACGTAACACGATGTTATTGGTGAATACATGGGCTATACATAGAGACCCCAAAGTATGGGATGACGCAACCAATTGTAAACCTGAGAGATTTGAGTGCGGCGAGGCTGATTTGCACAAGTTGATGCCATTTGGGTTGGGGAGGAGGGCATGTCCTGGGGCAGGACTTGCCCAACGGATAGTGAGGTTGGCTTTGGGGTCATTGATTCAGTGTTTTGAGTGGAAGAGGGTTGGCGAGGAAGAAGTAGACATGACTGAAGGCAATGGAGTCACCATGCCCAAAGCTGTAGCACTGGAGGTCATGTGTAAGGCACGTCCCATTATGAATAACCTCCTTTCTGAGTGTGTAAATTCTGTTTGAATTGACAGTTTTTTTTTTTTTTTTTAATAGAAAAAAAGGAAAAAAGAATGTTTTAGATGTTATTTAATAGAATAAAGAAAAAAAAAAAAAAAAAAAGGTCCTATAGTTTTTGAGTGGATAGCGTTGAAAAATATTTAGGTGTATGTTCATTACTTAGTAAGTTTCATATTAATTAATAAAGACACTGCCATATGTACATTGAATTGTTGTATTCATTTACATTTGGATCTCTTTGGCTTGTACTGGTTAATAAGTTGTACTGGATACAATAGGAAGCTTTAATTGTTTACGAAATTATAAGAGAGTATTGGGTAAAAAATTATTTAATTTTCTACTTTTTTTTTGTTAAATTTTTTTTTTTATCTTTTATTTTATTTTTATCTAAGTCCATCAGAAATTCAAAATTCAACTCAGCAAAATATTGTTTATATTTATCACGTTAATAAATGGGTGTAAATTCAAGTTAAGAAATTCTAGAAATTATATGCATGCAAAATGAGTCATTTTATTAATTTCTTTTGGACAAAAAATATTACTCCTCGCTTATTTTACAAATGCATGCATTTCGAATTTTCTTAGCAAGTGTATTAGATTCAATTACGTTTGCCCTCAATTTTCTTTCATTTTCCTCAAACCAGATATGAGAAGAAAAAAGGGGAAATTATAGTTCACTACCCGAAGTTGTTCATCTTTTTATTTTACTTCCAATTTTTTAAAATTGACAATGTTTCCCACAAATTTTTTTTGTTTTGCAATGTGGCCATTCTGTTTACAGCACTACAAAAAAGTTGACTTTGAGCGTCGCCTTTTTTTGGACGTTAAAAGTGCAATTGTGGACGCTATTTATCAACAGCGGCGACATGTGACATGTTGTTTCTTTGGTAATGTCGAATTGGTTTGATGCTAATGGTCAATTGAAGCTCATCAGCGTCGACTCCCAAAGTCGACGCTGATAATGACCCAACATCGTCAACAAATGTGGACACTAATAATATTTTCAATAAATGATAAGATCTCAATTATAACTTCCACACAAAAGTGGATGCTGATGTTGGATCATCAGCGTCAACACAAAAGTGAACGCTGATGGTTAACTATCAACGTCCACTTTGTCACCCTTAATGCCTTAACAAGTAAAAAAATAAAACAATTTTCTTGGATGAATATGCCAAAGAAAATAAAATATATTTGAAATTGGTGGAATATTCATTTCAATATATAAAGAATACAAGTTGTATGATAATTACAAAGTTACAAGAAGATAATAAACTTAACTATACAAAAGTTAAAAACAATTCTAACTCCGCCTAAATACACTTGGCGCGATAACCTTAGAAAAGAAAACATGTTTTCCGTTATGATAAACTAAAAATTCTAGAAAATATCTCTTGAGATAAAATCTCATTCATCCTCAGCGAGTGATGTAGCTGTTGCTTTAGCGAAAGTTGATTCACTTTGGAATGCTCAAGGACATTGGTTAGATTCTTTATGATGCTATATATCGAGTAGTGTCCTGGTGGATGAGGCTAGAAATTGTTCTGAAAAGGAAATAAAGAAATGGTTCGATCTAACCAAGAGTTTTAGATCGAAGATATTCAAACGCTCAACGTACACTCCACTAACAATGTTGGGAGGAATATCATCTCTATGTATGTTAGCGTTTGTAGTGAGAGGTAGCCCATTGAAAATTAATAGCATTGACCAAATCAAGTTACACATTAAATCTATGAAGAAAAATAATTTTGCTTCAACTTATTGCCAGATTTTGTTCACAAAATATTTAATAAGGTCTAGAGACAACTCAACCAGTACTAATATCAAACATATTAAAAGAATATGGGCATTGAAATCCAGAAGACATCAGGAAATATAAAAGTTCAGACAATATAAATAGAGATGTAGACAATTATATTTAGGGTGCGTTTGGGAGTGCGTTTTCAAAAAAATAATCTGCGATTTTAAACTAAATCGTAATTTTAGGGTTTTTGGGATTGCGATTTTAAAAACGCAAATTTTAAAATCGCAAAAAAAATTTGCGATTTTCCATAAGTTGATTAGAGGGTGCTTATTTAAAAAAGTGTGAATTTAAAACAAAATCACGATTTCTATTAAAAATATATTTGGCGCAATAGTTACCTTTTTAGAACGGGAATGAAAAAAATACCAATAATACACACCTAAAATATATTAAAACCCTTCTTTTTTTTTTTTTTTTTTTTTTCTTCATCCTCTCTGTTTTGTTCATCCTTATTGGTAATTTGGTCATGAAACCTCAATTATATGCTAATGTTATCCAAACACTCGACTGATAAAAAAAGTACTTTTTAGTATGTTTTACCAAACGCCTATGCGATTAAAAAAAGTAGCGATTTTAAAAATACAATTTTTAAAAACGCAATTTTTAAAATCGCACTTATTGAAATCGCACTCCCAAATGGGCCCTTAATAAAATTAACAACTTTAATACTTTTAACAAGGAAAATGGAAGAACCCACTTTGTAACTTTTTAAAATTTGGGAAGAATATTACAAATTAGATGATAATTTAAGAAGAGTAATTGTAGTCTTTCTAAATAGAGCAAACAAAGCAAAACTGCATGATGTTAAAAGCTTTAGCAAATTCTTAATTCTCCAGTACTCGTAGTTTTAGACTCATGGACAAGGAAGAACGAATATAAGGGGAAAACAAAGAAAAAGAAGAAGAGACAAAGAGAGAGAGGAGCATCTGAATCCCTCATTTCCAGATTCTCATTCTCAAATTCAAGCCAAATTAATGACCCCAGCACAATTTAGGAAAACAAAAACAAAAAGAACTTCTCTCTGTCTTCCCTTCCTTCCCTCACTAATGCTAATCTTTTGATTTTCTGCGTGTTTTGGTTATGAACACGCAGCAAAACACCACAAACCGAAAATCCAACCCATAACTCAACAATTTCGAAATTCAATTTAAATAATTAAAACAAATCAAACCCAAATAACCAATAATCATAGAAATTGCCCATCCACACGTTTACTTGGAAGCTGCCGGTGTTTGCGTTTCTCCATCACCCATGGCGTCACTAGCCCACTGCTCTGACGACCTACTCCAAAATCACACCTCTCGCTCTCAACTGCCTCGGTCTCTCTCTTTCTCGTCTGGTTCTCTCTTATCCATGTAAGAAAATCCATTTAAGATACGGTCTTTATGCCACATTTTAATTTACTGTATTTATTATAATTACGGTTACCATATATATTAAGTTTATTCTAGCAAAAAGATGTTATGAAATTCAAAACGATGTTCTGAAATATTGAGTGGTTTTGTTCTTTGATAGGAGGATCAAAATTAATAAGTTTTAAGAATAAAGGTTTTTGATCTATTTATAAAAAGTTTTGTGAATTCTATCATTTGTTACTGATAGATATAAGTAAGAAGAATCTCTTTCGCTATATTTTTCTGTTGGCAGGCTCTGATTGTTCAAGAAAAGTTTTATTTGCTTTGCTCAAAGTATTTATATAATTAAATTATTTTGCTGCTAATTTATATTATTAATTAGCATTTAATTATTATTTTGAATTCTTATCCCCATTGTAAAACATAGACACGTATTACATACGCACTCACTGACGTGAGGCGTTAATTGTCTCACGTGATAATTCCGCAATTGTAGACTCGTTGATTCAAGCCATCTGTTACTCATATGCACTTTATTTATTTTTTTTATTTTCTGTATATTCTTTAATTTACAAAGACTATTCTTTCTGTATAACCATTTTAATTCACATCTATAATTGCCACGATACAAAACTTGTATTTTCAAATTTTCTTTTTATTAAGTTAATATATATGTATTTTTATGCTTCAAAATCAGAACTAATCCCATTTAGAATTAGATTTGACCTTATTGTCTTTGAGTCGTAAAGTGACATTTCTAATAAATTATGTCTATTATTTATTTATGAAAATTGGTATATATGTATAGAAAAGCCACGTGCCCCTCACATATCGAATGCAAAGACGATGCCCATTGGACAAAGAAAGAAACAGAAGGGAAGTAATATAAGTCTATATAGAAAAGCCAGTTGCCCTTTTTAGATGAGGAATCAAATTAAAAAGCTATATTACAAACGATACGTGCACTTGCGAGTAACATTAAAACTCACAACAGCAGAAAGTCTACTTCAGGGTATATCTTTCTTCTTGCTGGAGGGGCTATATCCTTGAGAAGCAACAAGTAAACTATAGTTGCTACATTTACAATTGAGGTAGAATTTATTGCGTGCTATGAAGCCACTACACAGACACTATGATTTACAAATTTTGTTGGTGGTCTCAAAATTTTCGATTCTATAGGAAGACCAATAAAGATCTTCTGCAATAATCGTGCTGCCATATTCTTCTCTAAGAATAATAAAAGTAGAAGTAGAAGTAAGCATATCGACATCAAGTACCTTCGTGTGTGAGAGAACATCAAAGGAAATGAAGTGTTCATTGAGCATATCAATATTGATTTGATGATTACGGATCCTATGACTAAAGGCTTACCAGTAAAGCTATTAAAAATTCATGTGGACCATATGGGGCTCACTAATTCATTTTGTACTTAGTTATTTCTTTTAGTCTATAAACATCAAGTTATTGTTATGAAGTTTTGTTCACATTTATTACCTTATCCATGAGAATTAAAATAAAGTTGGACCTGAATAATTTATGGGAAGTTTATTCATAAAGTTTGATTGCCCATACAATACTCATTTAGGAGATATTATATATTGTAATGCATGGAAGGGATGTCATATTATATAATGGTTTTACTTGTGTAGTATTCCTTGTGTGAGTGGGAGGATTCTATAAATGGTTGGAATAAATAAAGTAAAGGTCATATTATAGAATCGAACCGTATAAGGAATTTATGTGTCATACGGGCCAAGTGGGAGAATGTAAGAAAATCCATTTAAGATATGGACTTTATGTCACATTTTAATTTATTGTATTTATTATAATTACAATTACCATATATATTGAGGTCCCCAAGAGGTAGCTCAATCGGCTGGGACCACACTTAATAAAGTGGAGGTCACAAGTTCGAATCCCCCTCCCCCCTCTTGTGCGGACATGTCAAAAAAAAAAAAAAAAAAAATTACCATTTATATTGAGGAATTTATTCTAGCAAAAGGATGTTATGGAATTCAAAAAGATGTTATAAAATTGATTTTATTGAGTGGTTTGCTCCTTGATGGGAGGATCAAAATCAATAACTTTTAAGAATAAGGGTCCATGACCTACCTATAAAAAGCCCTGTGTATTCCATTATTTGATATTGGTAGCATAGGTCAAAATAACTTTTTTCTCTATATTTTTCTGTTGTCAGGCTCTCTGATTGTTCAAGAAAGGTTTTCTTCACTTTGCTTGAGCAAAGCAATGACCGGAAGTATTTATATAATTAAATTATTCCGTTACTAATTTATATTGCTTACAATCTATTCTCCCCCCTCTCTTTCTTTCTCTCTCTCTGGAATGCTAGAATGAAAACAAAGGGCAAAGAGGGATGTAGAATCAGGGTAGGAGTTGGTGTCGCCCAGTCCCTATTTTTGCTGTACAACTAGAGGGAGAGAGAGGAAGGAAGAGAAAGAAAAGCGCGTGAGAGATTAAACATGTTTTGTGCGAAAATTTCAAGAACTGCGCCACTAGATCATGCATGATTTTTCAGACAAAAACGACATCGTTTTATATCAGCATCGACTTTTTGTCGACACTGATATAATCCTACAGTGTCGATATCTAACATTAATAATTTTTTTTTTTTTTTTTTTTTTTTTAAGTTTTTTAGCTTACCAAAATAAATAATATTAACCTATAGGTTTTTTTTAAAAAATAAATTTATAAAGTTGTGTATATATTTTTTTAGATTTTTATTTTTTTTTAATTTTTAATTTTTTGTACGATATTTTTATTGACCAAGACTTCGATATTGTGGAGTTCAATCTTCTGCGTCCTAAAATTTATGGATTGATCTTATCACGATTGATCGAAGTACTGCACTAGATTCGATCAATGGATCTTATCGCGATGGATTGGACTAATGCACTACCATTGACCTATTAATCTTATCATGATTGATGTGATTAATACACAATGATATATAATACAAAATTCATAGATTTTGATCGATCATTTGATTATTTCAGGATCAATCGGACTAATGTAGTAAGATCGATCAGACGGTCGATTGGGACTTCAATTGTGTCAAGTTTGATCAATCGGACTAATGCACTATGATCGATCGATTGATCTTATCATGATTGATTGGACTAATGCACAAGGATAGATAATTCAAAATCCATAGAGATCGATTGATCATTTGATCGTATCACGATCAATGTGACAAATGCACTAAGTTTGGTCAAACATTCGATTGAACCTTCAATTGTGTCAAGTTCAATCAATCATAGAAAAGATCATAATTTCTTTGGGACATGGATGTGGGGTGTGGGGCTTAATCTTACTTCTAATGGGAGGATGCTAAAGAAATTATCTCCATCAATGTTAAAGAGATTATCACAATCAATTAGTCGGTGACTTGTGATTGATCGAAATGCACCATGATGACTCTTCAATTTAAATATTTTGATCGATCATTTGATCTTATCATGACTTATTGTACAACTAATACTATGATCGATCGAAAATTCAGCCATTTCAATAAAAATCAATAATTCAATCTGATTACAATCGATCAGACTAATGCACAAGGATAATTCAAAATTTAAAGAGTTCGATCAATCATTTAATTGTATAACAATTGATCAAATTAATGCACTAAGATAATACAAAATCTTATAGTTCGATTGGTCAGACTAATGCACTATGATCGATTGAACCTACAATCGTATCAAGTTCAATTGATCATTTGATCGTATCACGATCAATCAAAGTAACACACTAGGATTGATCAGATGTTCAATCAAACCTTCAATTGTGTCAAGTTTGATTCTATCACGAGTGATCAAACTAAGGCATTAGGATGGATCAGATGTTCGATCGATCATTTGTTCTCAACACGATTGATCAGATTAGTGAATAAGGATAATACAAAATCTATAAAGTTTGATCAATAGTTTGATCTATCACAATCGATCAGATTAGTGCACTAAAATTGATTAGTCAGTGAATTAGGTAATTAGATTCTTGAGCATATGAGAAGGATGAATTTTGAGTCAGTGGAGATGGAAAGTTCTCAACATTCCTCAACTTACATGGTTGTACTTGCATGATGATGATGTCCAATGGGAGGATGCTCAATTAATTATCACAATCAATGATCTTGATCCATATCAATCGAATTAATGCATTAGGTTTGGACCATGTTCAAGAAGTTTTGACAGTCGATATTGTAGAAGAAAGCAAACATGACATGATTTATTTTTGTAACCCCATCTTGATTATTTTTAATTATTTATTATTTTTCATCATTTTAATGTCTTTTGTATGATACATATGACCACTTGACATATTTTGATTGGTTCAACATGAATTCCATTAGTTTTATTGATAGAAGATGGGTAGTGTTTCCCCATCTTGTATTTACCCAAAAATGGGGTAGCATTTATGATACAAAATAAAACATAGGTGGAAAATACTAAGGTCATTAAAACCTAGGGACTAAAATGACATTTAACCCAAAAATAAAAAATTAAAAAATAGAAAAACTTTACTAATAATATAAAAAGAATTAAATTTTTTTTTCTATAGGTTTAAATATTATGATTGAGGGTTCTCAGCATCCACAAAAAGGGGATGTTGATGACCGATTATCAGTGACCACATAAAATAGTCGACGCTATTAGTAGCTCATCAGCGTCAACTTTTGAGTGGATGCTATTATTTTCTAAAAGCAAAATAAAAAATAAATTTTTTTTTTGAAGTAATAATATCATATGTGGTCATTTTTTTATTTGGTATTTTTTTAAAAAAAATTGTCTTTTACTTTAGAATAATGACCATTTTTCTGAGGAAAAATACCATTTTTATTTTTTTTAAAAATACCAAATAAAAAAAGGACAGCATAAGATGTTATATATATATATTGTTTTTTTTTAAAATGACCACGTAAGAGAAAGTTGGGTCAAATTTGTGTAAAAAAGTTGTGTCTCTATCATTCCTCCTAAAAAAAACACCATTTAAGTCCAGCAAATTTTAGTTTTATTACTGCAAATGACACAGAAAATAAGGTCCAAAATTGTGGATGAAACACACCGTGACAAAAATAGTCCATACCCCGACAACGGCACCAAAAAC
>NC_142499.1:10087661-10180161 GCF_965113065.1 Corylus avellana | reverse complement strand
AATGGTGAATATTCAAAATATGAATTGATATATACTTGCATCGATGATCAGTTGTAAAATTCCGATGGTAGATGTTGACTTAGACCAAGGTTTGTTCTTTTGATTGATTTCGATATTTTAATTTGAATTGTTCATTAGTTGTTCTTCTTAAAATTGTTTCGTTATACTCAAACCCCCCCATCCTTATTCACGTAGCATAAAATTAGGCTAAATACTCTCCGTGGGAACGGCCCTTACTCGCACTGCTACATGTATTTTTAGAAGTATAAGTTTTATTTTTGGTTGCCTACGACAGCACACCAGGTGTCTACTAAGTTATTCTTTAAGAACGCATAAATCTATGGAAATTGACAAATACATGAGGCCTAGGGCATGGGTGTTTACTCCCGGTTCCCCATGTTGATTAACCCAAGAACTCGTGGTGAGGTTCTTTTGTTACTCTATTAAACTCAGGACTCAATCATTCAAATTGATTTAATTAACTAATTCATACCACATGATATGTTGTTTAGGCACACACGTATAAGGAATTCAATAAAACAGGAATTAATTAAGTTAAGCATCACAAAATGATTATCACAAAGGCGCTAATATTGAAATATTAAATAAACATAGTTAGGGCTTCAATCTAGCCCTACTAAAGAGTTTAGTTACACATGAGTTTGATGTTAAACATCTTCATAAAATAAAATAGAAAGGAAAAGAATAAACCCGAAAACTTGAACTTGAAAAGCCTTCAATTCTTGTCCTTGGAATTGTGTGTCTATTCTAAAGGTTTAAGGGTCTATTTATAGGAATTAGGAACACTCTAGAAACCCTAGAAATCGTAGCTTTTGCGTTCTAGTTCGCCTAGGGTTTTGAAGGGTTGAAAAAGAGCACTTTTCAAAATAGGGCACTGCTGCCTTGCTCTTCATGCACGAGTGCGCTCGATCGCAGCCTGCATATGCTCAACCGCAGGTTTGCGCTCGATTGTATGTCTTCTATGCTCGATCGCAGATGCGATCAATGCTGCTTCTTGTGTGCACGAGCGCAAGGCGCACTACTTGAGAAATTCAAGACGAGCTCAAGGCTGCGCTCGTCTTGAATTTCTCTAGTAGTGCACTCATGCGCAGATCTCTTGCGATCGATCGCACGATTAGAACCTTTAGCTTTTGTCAAATTTGCTCTTTAAGCCTCAGACTTTCAGAAAATGCTTTCTTTTCTTTCGAAAGCCTACAAAAACATAGAAAACACATAAAAGAACTAACATGGCACAAACTAACAAAACTATGGAATTAACAAATATAATTTAAGGACTAAAATATGAATATTTGGACACTTTTCAGAGCGCTCGCCCAGGGTTGTTCAGGGAATGGCCTTTTCGGCCAAACACCCAACAACCCCTATTTTCAAGCCTAGGGTTGTTTCAGTGAACGTAGAACGAATTGGAGGGGGGGATTTTTCACTGATTTGGAGAACCCGAACTTGTTGGAAGATTTAATCGACCCAGGTAAGTTTGAACGTACATAATGCTCGCAATTTATTTTCCCACATTTGCACATCTATTTTATGTATTAAAACATGTATCTTTGCAACTCTCACGAAAACATATTTTCTGCTGCACTTGAACTCTAGTATTTGTGAAAAACTTTGTACTTAACATGATAACGAAAGCGAGACTTGCAAAAACATACATGTAAAATACGAACAAGATTAATTGTATTGTATGCCATGGTACACCAGTACGCTCGAGATAACGGCCATAGGCTTACTATACATATTAACTTTATGGTCAAATGTGTGTGTTGATATATGGGCCTTAGATCCAATGGTTGTTTTGTGACCGGCACAGCCTTAATGGGCGCTCACAAAAGGACGGACATCATTAGTGGTGTGGGCCACCCGAGGTCGGAATCTGTCGTGCCACTTGTAGCGCCCCAGAATTTTCAAAGTTATTTAAATAGATTATTTTGATGTTGATGTTATTTTTAATATCAATTTTAGCCAATGATTTTTTTGGGAAATTTATGGTGTTATAGAGAATGATAATTAGAGAATGGTAATTGGTGAAATAGTAGGATAGTAAATGGTAAGAAGAATTGTATTGGTAGAAGGAGGGTAGAATTGTAGTTGGGTAAAAGTAGGTATAATAATGTTGGTAGATGAAATAGTAAAATGAGGGTAGAATTGTAGATGGATAAATGTTGGTATAATAGTATTTGTAGATGGAATAGTAAAATGAGGGTAGAATTATAGATGGATAAATGTAGGTATAATAGTATTGGTAGATGGAATAGTAAAATGGAAGGTAGAATAGTATTTGATTTTTTTCCTATAAATAGAGCTCTTCCCCTTCACAAATTTCACCACTCCTCTCCCTTCTCTTCCACATATTCTACCTTCTTCCATTTTCTACTCGGTCTTTCTTCTTTCTGAAAGTGTGTACACGAAACAGAGAGAGAAAGGGTGAGACAAAGCGTTGCAAGAAAGAAAGAACACGAGAGAAAACGAACTTGAGAAATTAGTTTCAAAAGATATACTAGTGGTGTTAGTCAGATTAGAGTAACTAGATTCCTTCAGACCACTTTTAGCTTCCGTCTAGAAGTAAGTAAATTCACTACCCCTTCTAAAATTACTTCATGTCATGCTATTTATACATTCTTGTATCAAACTGTAAATGACTATTTTATTTACCTGTCATGGAGATATGTTGCATTCATGAAGGATTTCTAAAAGAATTATTTAGAAAGTTTCTATTTCTTTAAATGCTTTCTAAGTACAACAAGTTTATATTTGGAAAAGTTTCAATTTTCGAGAAAAGAAAGTTGAGAAATAATGATTATAAGAAAGAAGAATGATGATAAACTCTTCTACATGTTGCCCTAAGATGAATCAAAAGAAGTACAAAGAAAAGTACAAGAAATGAGTTAAATGTTTATGAAATGAGGGCACATATATGGAGGAGAGTATTTTTGGTCCCAAGATAAGTAAAGATGAGAGGAGTTCAGTACCGATACTCGGATGGAGGCGAAACCACCGAAGGAGGCTATGCAAGAAGGTGGTATTCCATCAACAGACCGTTGAGTGCACCAAGAGTTAATTGACGGTCGGGCATGGCTGAGGCCACAGTTCAGTCCCATGGTCACAAGGACCCGCAACCCTCGTACACAGGGGTAATAGTGTACATGGGCCCTAATATGAGAAAATGATAATATAATTTCAACGATGATATACTATGATAATTTACAACGATGATATACAATGATGATTTATGATGATGATTTATCACTAGATGTAATAGTATGTATATGCTATGGGAGATGCAACCATACATACATGTATTATTATGGCTGGATGTATATTTATTTGTGAAAACGATTTTTCAAAACTGAGAACAAGGAGTAAAACTATTTATGGTTGTGAATTTTACTTGTTGGGCCCCTTTGGGCTCATTTAGTTTTATTTCTTGTTTTCAGGTAGAAAGGATGCTGGAATAGGAGGCCGGAATGGGGGCGGAAATAATTATTAACTTTCACAGTCTTTTCATATCAGTTATTGTAATAATAATATGATTTTCTGCAATTAATGTTTAATGTTTTCTAATTTCGCTTGTAATAAAATCTCTTGAAGAATGTTTTATATATTGATCGTATCATTTTAAATCAAGTACTCTGATAGACCTTATAGATCTTTGCAAAACTTTTGTTGTAAAAGAAGAAAAGTGGCAAACTCAGCCTTAAAGGGCTGGGGATGTTACACCACTAGTGTTATGTACAGTAGCGTACAATATCTGGGGCATCAGTGTTGCATTAATGGTCTCTCGGGACAGCGTCAACCATGTTGAGAAAGAATAAAATATCAGGTAAACCATACTATTGAACTATCACTGTTACTCATGATTATAAGCATGTATTATATCTATATCATCTATAAATAACTGTCATGAATAAACTATTGCATTCTTTATCAAAAGGAGTTCACCACTAAAATGGCATGGGCATTGTATGCATTAATCTTCATTAAGTCTTTAGATTTACTCCCTTACTTTTATGTTTCCCCCCCACTATAAATAATTGTGCGGTATAGCTAGCCTAGAGGAGGATGCCTATGGACCCAACTTGGGTGATTGCTCCGGACTTGATCCGGGTAGCTTTGAAGACATGGACCCTGTTTGACTGATATCTATGTGGGATGATAAAGGGACCACGCGGAAGGCAATGATCGAGATTATGATCTCTTTGGCATTGCTTAAACTTAGGATTTGATCTTATATTATTTTAAGACAATGATTTGGTTCTGTAACTTATTTTGTGATGATCGGTCTTTGACCAGTACATTTGATGACCTATTTATATTATGATGCTTATCGTTACTCTGGTGATTGTATGTGTGGAATATAGTTGTTACTTTTTGTCTCTATAGTTTAAAAGTCTTCTGCTGAATTCTCTCGAATAGAAGAGGTTATGATCCTTGAGTCTAGTCCCGTGAGAAATAGGGCTGAGAGACAAACCATGAGGTCAATTACCAGTTAATTAATTTTCCCATCAGCGTCGTTACAGGGGGTAGATCAGCCACCTGAGATTCTTAGAGGTGGTCCGGCCACCACCTCTAAATATATATATTTTTTATTTTTTATTTTTTAATTTTCTAGATTTTTTAAATTTTTATTTAATGTTTTTTATTAGTTTGGTTGAAATTTTTTGAATAAAGTTCAAATTTATTTAGTTAAGTTGAGTATTAATGGTGTCAAATCAACCTAAAAAAAAAAAAAAAAAAGGTTGAGAAGAGATGGAAAGAATTGCCTGCGCAAAGAATTTTTACTCAAATCGCTGACCATTCATGCAAATAATTATTATTTTGAATCTATCCCCATCGTTTTCCTTGACTAAACATAGACATATATGTGATCACAAACTGGTCTCGTATTCAATGAGGAAAGAGCATACGCACTCACTGACGTGAGCCGTCAATTGTCTCACGTGATAATTCCGCATCAAGTCATCTTTCTCTTTTGAATAAACGCTTTAATTTTTTTTTATTTTCTGTATGTTCTTTATACAGAAATTTCTGTATAACCATTTTATTTTACATCTATAATTATCAGCATACAAACTTGTATTTTCAAATTTGCTTTTCACTAAGTTAATATATATGTATTGTTGTGCTAAAAAATTAGGACTAATCCCATTTAGAATTACATTTAACCTTTTATTAATACTTTAGCTCTTAAGAAATCCTAGTTCTCTCAAGTTGTAAAGTAACATTTCTCATAAATTATGTCTAGTATTTATTTACGAAAACTGGTATATATATAGAAAAGCCACGTGCGCATTGCACCAAAAAAGAAACAGAAGATTCTTATAGGCGAGGAATCAAATTCTATGCACGCCGGCGTGCTATTTATCTTCACCCGAAAACTGGTAATACAAGTCTACGTGACAATCCTCAATATGATATAAGCTGTTACGTCAAAGGATGGATTTCTCTCCATATATATAGAGCTGTGTGGCAAGGCCCCTTATCCCACATATACACCACATCTTCTTCACAGACATTTTCACAAACATGGAAACCATGTTGTTATACTCATCCCTCTCTCTTCTCGTCCTCGCTGTTGCTTTCAAGCTCATCATCCATCTTCAAACAACAACACCCAAACACCTCCCTCCCAGCCCACCTTCTCTCCCAATTCTGGGTCATCTTCATCTCGTCAAAAAGCCCCTCCACCGGACTTTCCACAGCCTCTCGCAAAAATACGGCCAGATTTTCTCCCTCCGATTTGGTTCCCGACTGGTGGTTATCATATCGTCCCCATCCGCAGTCGAGGAATGCTTCACCAAGAACGACATCGTCTTAGCCAACCGTCCTCCCACCCTCATCGGCAAGATTCTCGGCTACAACCTGACCACCGTGATAGCAGCCCCCTACGGCGATCACTGGCGCAACCTTCGCCGCATCTGCGCCCTCGAGATCTTCTCAACCACCCGCCTCAACATGTTCCTGGGCATCCGAAGGGACGAGATCAAACGCTTGCTGCGCAAACTCGGACGCAACTCGTCCCAAGATTTCACCAAGGTGGAGCTGAAATCAATGTTCTTGGAGTTCACCTTTAACATCATAATGAGAATGGTGGCTGGGAAGCGGTACTACGGATACGGGGAGGACGTGAATGACGAGGAAAAGGCAAGGCAGTTTAGGGAGATAATGAGAGAGGCTTTCGCAAATGGAGGGGCGTCGAATCTTCAAGAATTCGTGCCCATGATGCGGTGGATTGATCACGGTGGTTTAGAGAAGAGGCTGATGAGGCTTGCTAAGAGGATGGATGCCTTCTTGCAAGGCCTTATTGATGAGAAGAAGGGTAACGAAGAGGGAAACACTATGATCCACCATCTACTTTATTTGCAGAAATCACAGCCGGAATACTATACGGACCAGATTATCAAAGGCCTTATCATGGTAAGTCTTCCAAGATAAATGGTGTCAATTATTACCATTTTTTTTTATATATTAATGTGACAGCTTATTGTTAATAGTTTTGCTTACTTTATTAATTCTTTTAATTATTATAAATGATAAAAAAACAATTTATAAATGAATTTCTAATAAAAGTTGTAATATATTAAATAGTTTCATTTTTTAGATTTTATTATTATTATTATTATTATGGTATAACAAGTCGACAAAATAGATATACGGACTATGCGAAAATAGATATGGCCCGTCATCCAATCGCTAGTGGGAAACGTGGCCTGATGCATACAACTTGCATGTGTGCATGTCTAGCTAGCTAGTACAGAGTGTCGGCAGTGACACTGAATGAGTTCAACGTCTTATGAAGTGTTTTCATAAAATCTTGCTCAATTCTACGTGCTCCCAATAATCAGTTCATTTTTTACTTTCAAACTCTTGTACTAATTAATTGATATGGAGCAGGTCTTGCTTCTTGCTGGGACAGACACATCAGCTGTGACATTAGAGTGGGCCATGTCCAATTTGCTTAACCATCCTGACGTATTGAAGAAGGCTAGAGCTGAGTTGGACAGTCAAGTTGGGAAGGAGAATTTGTTAGATGAACCAGATGTGTCTAAACTACATTACCTTCAAAGCATAATCTCCGAGACCCTTCGATTGTACCCGGCGGTTCCACTGCTAGTACCCCACATGTCCTCCGATGATTGCACTGTGGGAGGATATGATGTTCCACGTAATACGATGTTATTGGTGAATGCATGGGCCATACATAGAGACCCCAAGGTGTGGGATGATGCAACCAGTTTCAAGCCTGAGAGATTTGAGCGCGGCGAGGCTGATTCGCACAAGTTGTTGCCATTTGGGTTGGGGAGGAGGGCATGTCCTGGGGCAGGACTCGCCCAACGGACAATGGGGTTGGCTTTGGGGTCATTGATTCAATGTTTTGAGTGGGAGAGGGTTGGCGAGAAAGAAGTAGACATGACTGAAGGCAATGGAGCCAGCATGCCCAAAGCTGTGGCATTGGAGGCCATGTGTAAGACACGTCCCATTATGAATAACCTCTTTTCTGAGTAGATTTTGTTTGAATTAACATTGTCCTAGAGTGTTTTTTTTTTTTAATTTTTTTTTATAATAGAAAAAAAAGGAAAAAAGAATGTCTTAGATTTTTTTTTTTATAGAATAAAGAAAGAAAGAAAGAAAAAAAGTCCTAGAGTTTTGAGTGGATAGCGTTGAAAAATATTTTAGGTATGTGTTCATTACTTAGTAAGCTTCATATTAATTAATAAAGACACTGCCATATGTACATTGAATTGTTGTATTCATTTACATTTGGATCTCTTTGCTTGTACTGGTTAATAAGTTGTACTGGATACAATTGGAAGCTTTGTTTACGAAATTAAAAGAGAGTATTTGGTAAAAAAATTATTTCATTTTCTACTTTTTTTTTTTTTTTCTAAGGCCGAGGAGGCAAACCAAATTAATCAAGTCGATCAGAAATTCAAAATTCAACTCAACAAAAAATTGTTTATATTTATCATGTTAATAAATGGGTGTAAATTCAAGTTAAGAAATTCTAGAAATTATATGCATGCAAAATGAGTCATTTTATTAAATTTGTTTGGACAAAAATATTATTCCTCCCTGTTTTAAAAATGCATTTCGAATTTTCTTAGAAAGTGTATTAGATTCAATTAATATGCCCTTAATTTTCATTCATTTTCCTCAAACCAGATATGGAAAGAAAAAGCGGAAATTATAGTTTAGCCCCGAAGTTGTTCACATTTTTATTCTACCTCTAATTTTTAAATTGACAATGTACTTCCACAAAATTTTTTGTTTTTCCAATGTGGCCATTACGTTTATAGCACTACAAAAAAGTTTAACTTTTATCATCGACTTTTTTTGGATGCTAAAAGTGCAATAGTGGACGTTGTTGATAAACAGCGGCGACATGTCGACGCTGGTAATGTCAACACAATTGGTTCGATGCTAATGATTAACTGAAGCTCATCAGCGTCGACTCCCAAAGTCGACGCTGATTGTGACCCAACAACGTCCACAAATGTGGACGCTAATAATATTTTCGATAAACACTAAAGATCTCAATTATAACTTTCATAGAAAAGTGGACGCTGATATTGGACCATCAGCGTCAAGAAAAAAGTGGACGCGGATGGTTCACCATTAACGTTCACTTTATCACGCCTAATGCCCTAACAAGTAACAAAAATAAAATAATTTTCTTGGATGAGTATGTGAAAGAAAGTAAAATATATTTGAAAGTGGTCGAATGATTTCAGCCAATGTATTCATTTCAATATATAAAGAATAAAAGCTATATGATAATCACAAAGATGTTGCTGTTACTTCAGCGGAAGTTGATAGACTTTGGAATGCTCAAGGAGATTGGTTGGATTCTTTATCATGCTATCGAGTAGTATCCTGGTGGATGAGGCTAGAAATTGTTCTGAAAAGGAAATAAAGATATGTGAGCATCTTATATCTCAAAAATAAAACCAAAACAAACATGATTGCTCTTTCTAGTTGGAGAAACAACTAGAAAGAGTTCGACCAAATTAATAAAAAAAGAAATGCTGTAAAGCATTATTGATTTTCCATTTACAGTATTAAATAATTAAAAACATTTGTCATTAATTAATTGGGAAGGCACATGCTTAATTCCCTATGATAGGTGTTGTTCTGATAACATAAAAAATTCAATATGTATAGCATATGTAAAAAAATTATTTATAATATAAAGTTAATATATAAATTCATACGAAGACGCATATATATAACTCTTAAAATAACATTACAAAATAAGAAGATATAATGTAAAAAAAAAAAAAAAAAACCCTCTAACTAAGAGTTGTAGAAGATATTCAACGCTCAACGCTCCACTAACAATGTTGGGAGGAATATCATCTCTATGTATGTTAGGTTTTGTAGTGAGAGGTAGCCCATTGAAGATTAATAGCACATATTGACCAAATCAAGTTACAAAATCTATGAATAAAAATAATTTTGCTTCAACTTATTGCCAGATTTTGTTCACAAAATATTTAATAAGGTCCACATATATAGCTCAAAGTGATAATATGGTCTAGAGACAACTCAATCAGTACTACTATCAAACAAATTAAAAGAATATTGGCATTGAAATCCAGAAGACATCAGGAAACGTAAAAGTTCAGACAATATAAATAGAGACGTAGACACTTATATTTAATAAAATTAATTAATTTTAATAACAACTTTAATACTTTTAACAAGGAAAATGGAGGATCTCACTTTGTAACAAGGTGATAATTTAAAAAGAGTAATGGTAGTCTTTTTTTATTTTGTTTTTTTTTTTTTTTGAAAAATCAATTTGATCTCATTCATAGAAAAGTCAAGAGCATAAAAGCTCTTACAATCAAGATCCAAGCTGAAGCTAAAAGATCCAAGCCGAAGCTAAAAGATTACACATCATAGAGGGCAATAATAAACAGGTCTTATATTTAAGTCCAAATTATGACGCAAAACATCCGCTAACCTATGACTAATTTTCAGTTGTAACAGAAGATCTACTCTAGGCAGACAATTCAATGCATATGTAACTCTTATTCCTCGATCCTGGGATTAGAAAAAACCCCATGCCGACACTCATCCTCCTCGACCCAAAGGCCAGAAAACCGTTCACATCCACAATCCCAAGGGTCTGGACCAAATCATAAGGCGAGCAGATCAAGAGAGGACATAGCCTTATTACAAGCAACATGAAATACAAGCAAAATAGGCGAACATGGAAAAAACAACAAGAAAGCAGCAAGACAGTACAACACAATATAACAAAAATACAAGGAAAAGCAAAACAACCCGAAAAAAAAAAAAAAAAAAAAGGAGCACACTAGGCGGAAGTCGGTAGCCAGAAGAAAAGCCGGTCGCGTGCTTACCGGACATCGAAACGAAGGAGGTGTTGGAAGCTCGACGCGATGGAGGACGTGTTAAAAGGCCCTGCAGAGGATTATGGATGGCAAAGCGGCGTGGAGGAGATCGGTGGCGCACTCAAAAAACTAGGGGGGAAGTTTGAGTGAATCCCCCAAGAGCGTCACCCACAAAGTGTGCCAAAACAAACACCTAGCAAGAAAAAGGAAAAAAACTAGCAAAAAGAAAAACAAACAGAAAAGAAAGACAAATCGGGGTAGGAAGGGGGGAAGGATCAGGGAAGAGAGGGGCAGAAACGAATCAGGGAAGGGGGGGGGGGGGGTGGAGATCTCCCCCTCCCCTGCTGTGCGGGGCCGCCTCTTGTGCTCTGCTAGGGTTTTTTTCCTCTCTTGCTTTTCTAGTTACATATTGATTATATGTAATTGTAGTCTTTCTAAATAAAGCAAACGAAGCAAAACTACATGATGTTAAAAGCTTTAGCAGATTCTTAATTATCCACTCGTAGTTTTAGACTCATTGACAAGGAAGAACAAATATCAAGGCAAAACAAAGAAAAAGAGGAAGAGAGAGAAGACTGAGGAGCATCTGAATCCCTCATTTCCAGATTCTCATTCTCAAATGAAAGCCAAACTTATGAAAAAAAATTAATAAAAAGAGCTTCCCTTGGTCTTCCCTTCCTTCCCTCACTAAGGCTCCGTTTGTTTCGCCGTAAAATAATTTACAGAAAATGTTTTACATATTTTCGGGTGTTTGGCGCGACATAAAATAATATTCAACGAAAAATATTTTTCCTTTGACCAAAAATTCTTCTTTAATTTAAGGAAAATGGTTAACCAGGACCCGCCTGGGACCTCTCCGGGACTTGCTCCTGCCCGAAATTGACCGGAACTCGCCCAGGACCCACTTGAGACTTGCACGGGACCCACCCAGGACTTGACTTGACATGCTCGGGACCCCGCTGGGACCCGCTCGGACTTGCCCGAGACTCGACCGGGTCTTGCTTGGGACATCGCTGTGACTTGCCCGAGACCCAGTTGGGACTTGATCGGGACTCGCCCGGGACTTGACCGGGACCCGACCAGACTTGCCCGAGAACCCACTGGGACCTGACCGGGACCCACTTGGGACTGGACTGGATGTGCCAGGGACCCCGCTGAGACTTGCTTGACCGGGACTCAACCGGACCTGCCTGGTACCCCGTCGGGACCTGCCTAGGACCCGCCAGGAATCTCGTCGGGAT
Source organism: Corylus avellana (assembly GCF_965113065.1). Lineage (NCBI taxonomy): Eukaryota > Viridiplantae > Streptophyta > Magnoliopsida > Fagales > Betulaceae > Corylus > Corylus avellana. The sequence continues at coordinate 10,168,544 of NC_142499.1, read as the reverse complement.
CTGCCCAGGACTTGACCGGGACTTGCCTTGGAACCAACCGGACCTGCCCGGGACTTGACCAGGAAAGTCCCGGGTGTGTCCCGTACAAGTCCCGAGCGGGTCCCAAGAAGGTCGCTGGTGAGTGTGAGGTAAGTCTCGGTCGAGTCTCGGTAAAATGCAGGGCGGGTCTCGAGCAGGTCCCGGCAGGGTCCCAGGCAAGTCCGGTAGGGTTCCGGTCAAATCGGGGTGAGTCCCTATCAAGTCCAGAGCAGGTTTGGGCATGTCCCCAGCAGGTCCAGGTCAAGTCTCGGGCAACTCCCGATCGAGTCCCAGTCAAGTCACGGGCGGGTCCCGAGAAAGTCCGGTCAAATCCTGGGCGAGTCCTAGTCTAGTCCCGAGCAGGTCCCGAGTAGGTCCAAGTCAAATCCCGGGAAGGTCCCAGGCGAGTCTCGGGCAGGTCTCGGGAGTGTGCCAGTCAAGTCCCGGATAGGTTCGGTCCGGTCCTAGTCAGGTCTCAGGCGAGTTTCGGTGAAGTACCGGGCAGGTCCCGGCGAGGTCCAAGTCAAATCCTAGGTGGGTATTTTTATATTTTATTTTTAAAATTATTGTATATTGGTATTTTTATGTTGTAAATAAAAATTACATTTTATAGATTAATATGAATAAATGGAAATATAAAAAATATTTGTGATTTTCCATGCACCCCAAATGTCGGAAAATGTTTTCATAATAAAATATATTCCTGTAAAATGACTTTTTTGAAAATATTTTACGCCGAAACAAACGGACCCTAATGCTAATCTTTCCTCCTTGCTCATTTTTTGATTTTCTGCTTGTTTGGGTTATGAACACGCAGCAAAACACCACAAATCGAAAATCCAACCCATCACTCAACAATTTCGAAATTCAATTTAAATAATTAAAACAAATCAAACCCAAATCAACCAATAATCGTAGAAATAACCCATCCACACGTTTTTTGAGCTTGGAAGCTGCCTGTGTTGGCGTTTCTCCATCACCCATGGCGTCGCTAGCCCACTACTCCGAGGACCCACTCCAAAAATTGCACCTCTCGCTCATCACTACCTCAGTCTCTCACTTTCTCATCTAGTTCTCTCTTATCGCTTCCCCTCTCTCTCAGGATCATCTCTCTCTCTGCCTCTCTTTCTATGTGGAATGCTAGAACGAAAACAAAGGGCAAAGAGGGATGTAGAACCAGGGTAGGAGTTGGTGTTGCCCAGTCCCCATCTCTGCCACCCAAGGTTCTCTCCCTCTCTGTCTCTTCCTCCCTCTCTCTCTCTCTCTCTCTCTCTTGTTATACAGCAAAAAGGGGGTGTTTAAGGGACGCGAAAACTGAAGAAAAGGGCGCGGGAGATTAAAAATGTTTTGTGCGAAAATTTAAGAAACTGCGCCATTAGATCCCGCATATTTTTTTGGACAAAAACAGTATCATTTCATATCTAACTGTCGACGCTGATATAAACCTACAGCGTCGATATCTAACCGTCGATGCTAATAATTTTTTTTTTTTTTTTTTTTTTTTTTTTTTTTTTCAGCTTACTAAAAAAAAATCATATTAACCTATAATTTTTTATTTTTTATTTTTTATATTATTTTTATTTTTTGTAAAAAAGAAAACCTATTGTAAAAAAATTAATTATTTCTAGATTATATATATATATAAAGTTGTAGATATGTGTGCATATATTTTTAGATTTTTTTATTTTTAAATTTCATGTATAGATTTGGACGATATTTTTATTGACTAAAGAGTTTGATATTGTGGAGTTCAATCTTGTTCGTCCTAAAATGTATAGAGTTTTATCGATTGATCTTATCAAGATTAATCGATCTATTGTACTAAGATCAATTGTGTCAAGTTCGATCGATCATAGAAAAGATCATGATTTCTTTGGGACACATGGATGTGGGGCTTAACCTTTCTTCTAATGGGAGGACGCTAAAGAAATTTTCTCAATCAATGTTAAAGAGATCATCACAATCAATTAGTTGGTGACTTGAGATCGATTGGACTAATGCACCAGGATGACTATTCAATTTAAATATTTTTATCGGTCCTTCAATCTTATCATGACTTATTGTACTACTAATACTATGATCAATTGGACGATTGATCGAAAATTCATCAATTTCAATATCGATAATTCAATATTATTACGATCAATCAGACTAATGCACAAGGATAATTCAAAATTCAAAGAGTTTGGTCGATCATTTAATCATATAACAATTGATCAGACTAATGCACAAAGATAATAAAAAAACCCTTATAGTTCAATCGATCAGACTAATATATGCACTATGATCGATTGAACCAACAATCGTATTAAGTTCAACTGATCATTTGATTGTATCACGATCGATCAAACTAACGCACTAGGATTAATCGGATGTTCAATCAAACCTTCAATTGTGTCAAGTTTGATTGTATCAAGATCGATCAAACTAATGCACTAGGATTGATCAGATGTTCGATCAATCCTTCGTTCTCATCATGATCGATCGGATTAGTGCACAAGGATAATACATAATATATAGAGTTCGATTGATGATTTGATCATATCACAATCGATCAAATTGGGTAATGATATGACTTGGGTAATGATGTGTACTGTAATGATCTGAACAATTCAAACTAAACTAGTGGAAAAGTAAAATCAATCTAGAATAAAAAAAAAAAAATTATTTTCACAATTTAAAACAATTCCCCGGAAACGATGCCAAAAACTTGTTGTGAGTTTTAATTGTTACTCGCAAGTGCACGAGTTGTTTGCAATATAGATTTTCAAGTGTGACGTCGAATCCATAGGGAATTGTGCTCGTGTAAATAAACTTCTATCTAAATCGATTGAATTTTAACCTAGTTCCAAAAGTTGTGTGATTTTTCTTGCAAACATAAACTATGAAATTATCTTAATCAAATGACAAAAATACTAAGGCTTCAAAATTCACACTCATCAAATAAGGCAACACATTCTCATGTTTTTTTTCATTTATCCGAAGGACGATAAAACCTTTGTATGTTCTACTTTTCATAAAAAAAAAAAAAAAAAACCCCCATTGAAACAGTCAATGAATCCAACCATTATACAAATCACAAAGAATACCCAACTTAAATAAAATCATCCAATGTATCCGTTTGATTGACGAATCGCAATGGATATCCAATTTAAATTGAATTATTCAATGTATCCGTTGGATGAAACACACCGGATATCCGACGTTTACACAATAATAGTCGAAACAATCAATTAAAAGAGTTTAATCAAATAACTGAATTGAAATAGAACATCAAATCAATTAAACATCAGAATTGTACAAACATTACAATGAGGATGTGACTGCTAATCAATGGTGAGGCTTCATCTTCAACCTTAGTTGAAGGTTTAGCCTCTCATGACTATAAAAATCAAATTAAAACTAACTGAATTCATCAAAGATTATAAACTTACAAAGGGAATACGTGTTCAGAGCTACAAGATGCCAAAAATTCAAAAATTACACTGAACGGCGCCCCCTTGGTGTGTTTCCCTAGAAAAATATGCTATTTATAACCCTCAATTAGGGTTTCGGCGCTGCTGGAAATCGTATATGACATGTCCATCCGGACGGGCCTATTGGCTGTTGATGTGGTCTTTTGTATACCAAAATATATCAATAATAAAATACCACTCGCAATAGTACGAACCTAGTAGGATAGGGCTATATTGAGGGTGTCGAACCTCAAGGACTGTTAGGAATTGTTATCAAGTTTATGAAGATTAAAAGTAACTTAATTTAAGAAATGATTGAGTTGTTTTGTAACTAAAGTGCATGAAAATAAAAGAGAATTGAAATATAAGAGAGAGAGTAGGGTATTGACTTCACCTCTATCCGCACAACAATGGCTAATCATATTTAATCAAGAAATTCATTATATGCATGTTATAAATAAACAAGAAAATATCTTATTAAAGAAATATTATAACCCATCTTTGGTTGGCACGGATCGTCAACCTAACCACTAAGATACGGTATGACCCGTCTTCCTTAGGTATGGCCTATCTAACCCTCTTGATTCTATGTCAATTGAAACTGTTGTATAATCATCATCCCCATAATCACAAAATATAAGAATAATTTGAGTTCAATAAAAGTAAAAGACTTTCTAAGACAAGATAAGAATTTCACAAATATTGATTTTGGAATTTAAGAACAATTGCATTTAAACATTAAGAACAAAATCGAATTGTAGCAATTCCTATAATTATACAACCATTACGCATAAATTGAAAATCTATAAATTTAAATACAATCAAACCATTGTACTTGGATAGGGTTACATCAACTCTGAGTATTCTCATCAATCAAAATCAATAATAAACAACAACTCCTTTCTCTGGAGGCTATAAGCATATATTTATAGCCCAAAACCCTAAACCAAATAAAATATGACATAAATAGCCCCAAAACCCTAAACCTAATAAAATTACAAAATAAAGACTCCCCAAAACCCTAACCCTAATAAAACAATGACATAAAGTTGGTTTAAGTAATTAAAATGTGAAAATAATATAATGACTCCCCGTTTGCGCTCGATCATAGGATCGAGCACAATATCAGAATTTGTCTTCTGCAATTTGCATCATTCTCCCCTTGTTGGAGAGAATTCGCCCAAAATAAGTGTGACGCTTCTCATCATTGACATACCTTGATGTTTGTCGGGAATGCCCCACACACCACTTGACAATTCTTCGGATTTGCCGTACTTCTCTCGTTCCTTTTCTCTTCCATATGTCATGAAAATACTCAAGAATGGGTCAGCCATTGTTTCCCTCGTGATCATATAATTTTCCTCATCCGCATAAAACTCACCATAATCATTGTTAGGAGAATTTAAAATATCTTCAACCCCAAGGAAATCAACATAACCAACCTCTTCATCATTAAAATTAGGCACTTCACCTGAAAGGTCTTCATCAACCTCTTCATAATCCGCGATGTCATCTCTGGGTTCTTCCCCTTCCAATGGGTCATCTTCTTTAGGGTAGAGGCAGTCAAACATGGGAGAAAACCCATCTTCGTCATACTCTTCCTCTAGATCAGTTGGAAAAGGTCTTTCAATTGGATCCTCCTCATTGACATCGTCATCATAGATTGGTGGGGAATCCAAATCCACAAGCCCTTGTAAAGGATCTTCAACATCTTCATGCTCGAACTCTTCATTAGGGATCTCAGAATTTTGGAATTCCTCATCAATAGGTTCAACTTGCTCCTCCATATATAGATTGGATAGATGGAGTTGAGGTTGGCGAATAAAGGTCAAATTGGCTTTGTCATGGACCCTCCGCTTCAATCTTTGCTTCCCTAAACATCTCTTTTTATTTTTTATTTTTTATTTTTTATTTTTTATTATTGACTATTGTGCCAAATATTGCCTAAATTAATAGATAATATTTGGTACATTTTAACTCGCAAGTGCACAAGATCAAAACAGTAGTATAGTGCAGCAAGTACGAGATCGTTCCCACGAGGATTGTTGATTTTCCTCAGAATTGATTAAAATATCAAAGTTGCCACTAAATTGATATTGATATATTAAAAAGATAGGACTTTGATATCCACCACTAATCATGCTCAAATAATATAACAATATGACAGTGTTCTAATCATATTATGAATACATAATGTTTGTCAACCTAAAGGTATGGATATCTACTCCTTAAGCTATTGATCTCCTTAAGCAACGAATTAGGCATGTGTCTACTCTAATTCTTTTCTTTCTTAATGGATTTAGCATGAGTGTCTACTAAGTTGTTGTTTAAGAAAGCATAAATATGTGGAAATCGACAAACACATGGAACCTAGGCATGGGTGTCTACTCCCGGTTTTCCATGTTGATTAACCCAAACCTGTGAGAAATTCTTTTGTTACTCTATTAAGCCCAGGACTCGATTATCTAAATTAACTTAAATAACTAAACTATATCACATGCATATAATGGCCAGTCACACACATGAGGAATTCAATAAAACAGGAATTAATCAAGTTAAGCATTATAATATGATTATCACAAAGGCGCCAATATTGAAATATTAAAGAAACATGATTAGGGCTTCAATCTAGCCCTACTAATGAATTAGTTACACATAATTAAAATAAAACTAAAAAGAAAAGGGAAAGAAAGAACCAAAAACGACTCCTTGAAGTAGCCTCCAATTCCTCTCCCCAAGAGTTGTTTTTAATTAGAGGTCTATTTATAGCCTTAGGAATACTCTAGAAATCCTAGAAACCTAGTAAAATTGTAGGGTTTAGTCCTAGTGCAACTAGGACTTGGAAAACCCTAATTTGGAATGAAAAAGAAGTCTGGCCGCAGCTGTCTTTTCTCCAGCGCTCGGGTGTGATCAATCGTGGCCCGTGTGCACTCGATCGTACGTCTGCGATCGAGTCTCCTTTTGTGCGCACGAGCGCACGCCTTGCTCGCTTATCTGAACCTCTCTGGTAGTGCGCTCGAGCGCAGGTCTCCTGCGATTGATCGCACTATCAGAACCTTTAGCTTTCCCAAATTTGATCTTTAATGCTCGAACTTTCCAGAATTGCTTCCTTTTCTTCCAAAAGCCTACAAAAACATAGAAAACACATAAAATGAATAAAATAGCACAAACTAACAAATCTTGAGGAATTAACAAAAATAAGTAAAGTGCTAAAATATGAATATTTTGGCACTGAACATTGACTTTTTTTGATTTTTTTGTTACCATGAACTCTTCGAGTTGCAAGCAACCTTGGACTTCCAGTAATTCAAGTTTGAACCTGTTCACCCGCCGATGGGCATGAGCTTGCAAACGGTGCTGAGATCCGCGAGTTCGGTGCTCCGCAAACGGGTTTCTAGATCCACCCTCTTTGTGATCACACAGGCTGGATATTCCGGTAGGTTTCTAGATCCTCCATGTGTTGCCGAAATTCAGCGATAAATTTTTCTTCCACCCCTGAGTACCACGGTCTTGGTTAACGATGACGAACGTTCAGACCATGCATGTCGGCTAAGTGATCAGTAGGGACCCCGTGTTGGGTGCGCGCACGCCCCTTCTTCCGCCCGGTTAGACCACCAAACCTCTCCTCCATGTGCCGCAAATGAATCACCGACTGTTCCTTACGGCTGCCTCCGTGTGCACGTTCACTTCGTTCATGTGTGGCAGATGGTTACCCCTCTCCATTCATGGAAAGTAACTTGGTCTATGATACCAACTAATGCAACGTGACTTAGTGGGCTGTAGTGTAGAACATCAATAAAGCAGCAGACATGTATTTCTAGGTCTTGATTTTATCAATGATTTAAAAAATCTTCTTGATAGAAGCTAGATACTCTCTAGGTTTTGAAGGAAAAGAGAGGAATAAACTCAACTCTGAGTATTGCTATCAATCAAAATCAATAATAAACAACAACTCCTTTCTCTGGAGGCTATAAACATATATTTATAGCCTAAAACCCTAAACCTAATAAAATATGACATAAATACTCCCAAAACCCTAAACCTAATAAAATATTACATAAATACCCCAAAACCCTAAACCTACTAAAATAATGAAATAAAGATTCCCAAAACCCTAACCCTAATAAAACAATGAAATAAAGTCGGTTCAAGTAAGTAAAATGCGAAAATAACATAATGACTCCCCGAGTGCGCTTGATCGCAAGCACGCGGGCAATCGATCGCACTTCCAGGGACCTGTGTGCTTGATCATGCACTCAATCGCAGGATCGAGTGCAGTACCAGAATCTGTCTTCTGCAATCTGCATCACCAAGTGCGAGACTGAAAACGTAATCCAAGTTGTAAAAGGATTGCTGGCACATTCTAGAAGCCCTGTGCGCTCGAGCCCAAGGGACGTGTGCTCGAGCCTAGGTTGATATGCGCTCGACCGCGGGTGTGTTCGAGCCTAAGTGCTGGGGCGCTCAAGCGTAGGTGCGCTCGAGACCAAATGCTGCGTGCTCGATCCCAGGCCTTCAAGATGCTCCCAAAATGTGCTTTTGTCCTAATTTTCAATGGAATTCTCGCATCTTTCATTCAAAGCTCTGAAACAAAAAATAAATAAATAAATAAAAATAAAATTTTAAAAAAAACAAATAACAATGTTAAGAAATTAACATATGCGAGTTAAGGGACTTAAATGTGCAACATTCGGCGATCAGCTGTCCGGATTGGAACTTTTTTTATTTTTTTTTCCTTTACCCGAGTGCTCCGTTGAGTGTCAAATATTGTATATTTAGGCCCCTTAATTTGTATTTGCTAAGTCTTTAGCTTTATTATTTTTTGATGTTTGTGTTAATTTGGTATTTTTGTGTTTTGCAGGTTGATAAGGGAAAACTGCGGTATTATTGTGAAAGATGCAAAGAAATTGGAAAAAGTGCATTTTTGGGAAGTGGGATCGAGCGTCAGTCAGTACGCTCGAGCGCATCTAGCTTAAGGAGTATACACCCATACCCTTAGGTTGACAAACATTAGATATTCATAACATGATCAAAGCATTGTCATATTGACATATTATCTAAATATAATTAGTGGTGGATATCAAAGCCCTATTTTTTTATTATCATCAAATCAAAAACCAATCTTTGTTTTGTTTTACTCTTGGAATTTAATTTTAGACAAAATTTAACAATCCTCGTGGGAATGACCCTGTATTTACACACTATACTATTATATTGACATCGTTCACTTGAGGGTAAAACATCCAATTATTTGCCTATTAATTTAGGTAGATATTTGTGAGAACAAGGATTAAGCGTAAGCTCTAGGCATGATGTAGCTTGGGTCAGGAATTTCCTCGAACACTTGGTGTGCGGTGTCACAAGCGAGATTGCAAAACCATAGCAAAAAAATGGCCCAACCTCCTGCAAAACAAGGAAAACCAACCCCAGAGACAAGTGTGTGTGGAAAAACCCCCACAGATTGCCTTAAAGAAAAAAAAATTGGGAAAATCGTGAATGGGCAAAAATGGGATGGAGATGGTTGATGGGGAGAATGGGTGTGAGTGCTGTGTGGAGGAGAGTAGTGGCCGAAGGGTGCAGGGTGTCGTGGAGGTGCGGTGGTGGTGAGTGGTGGCCGGTGGAGGTGAGCTTGGTGATGGGCACTGATGGCGGAGTGAAGGTTGAGTGTTGGGGGGTGAACGGCGCAGGGAAGAAGTGAGGGAAGAATGGGGAAGGTGACCTAAAATAAGTCACATGATCCTCTGCCCGAGTGCGCTCGATCGCGCGCAAGGTGCACTCGATCGCACTCGTGCAGCGGTGTGAGTGTGTGGTGGTGGTGCGCTCGAACGCAAGCAAGGTAAAACGCACTCTTTTTTTTTTTTTTTTTTTAATTTTTTATAAAAATGCAAAATGAACAGCAACTTACTGAAATAAAGAAACAAAATAGACACAAAATATAAGTAAGAACACTAAACGTACTACACAAAGTTAGGAAAAGTAAAAAAAAATTAGGAAAGGAAATCAAAGGATAGAGATTTGTATCGCCTTTAGTGGCCTTAGTACCACTGATCTGAGTAGATGCTCTTCGAGCTCCTGAATTGCTCAAACACTTCTACTAGTAGCTTTCAGTGCTACTATTCTGGGGAGATGCACTTGAACTCCATTGACTGTGGCTCAAATGCTCTTGGTGGTGCTGTATTTTGGACAGACTTGAATGTCTGATTATTTTCTGAATTGTGAACCTCCAAAGCTCCATGAGGGGGAACTTGGGTGACAATACAAGGGCCAAACCATCTGGGCTTACACTTACCAGGGACATGACTTAATTTTAAATTATAGGTCAACACTTTCTGTCCCACATAAAACTCCTTCTTGACACACTTCTTGTCATGATAAGCCTTGGGTCTTTTCTTGTGGAGCTTGGTATCCCCATCTGCTTTATACCTCAATTCTTCAAGTTCATGCAGCTGCAGCTTCCTCTTAGCACTTGGATATGGTGGAAAGGTTTCAATGGGGTGCTCGGCTTCAATGATGTCCTCAGTAACATCTTTATAATTTGGCTTAATGTTCTGCCTCGGGACATTGTGAGTGAGGGTAGCCTTCAATGGATCATTATGTTGGTCCTGCAAAACTGGCTCAATAATACCTTGGATCATACAAACACCAAAACATTCTAAATCATCTTGAGGTAGTTTCAATGCATTGAATATTTTGAACTCTATCATCTCACCATTCACCTTCATACTCACAATACCATTTTTCACACCTATTGTAGTATCAGCAGTTCTCAAAAAGGGTCTTCCTAAGATAATAGGTAAAGGTGATGGCATAGGGGATTCTTCCACATCCAATACAATAAAATCAGTAGGTAAAATAAAGTTACCTACCTTTACCAAAACATTCTCAAGTATACCTCTTGGTCTTTTGATGCTTCTGAAACTTCCTTTTATTAGTGCAACAATCCTTTAAAAATTTAGCATATAAGGGAATTTGTTTAATTGCATTTAATAAAGGAATGTTAATCTCTACATTCCTCAAGGTCTCAAAAATGTCTGTAAGTTGTTTTTTTTTCTTTGGCTTTACTAACCTTTGAGGGAAGGGTGGTGTATTCACCTTCTCTATTTTACTTACCTTGGATGTTGAGACTTCATCTAGAGATGCTTGAGCTATCTCTTTAGTTCCTATGACCTTGCCATTTCTGAGAATTGTGACTGCTTTCAGTTGTTGGTGACCCCCTGGATTGGGTATTGTTTGGGATGGAAATTCACCCTGCTTTCTTTCACTCAGCTCCTTAGCCATTTGCCCCATTTGTATTTCCAATCTTTGAATAGCTTGCTCGGTCATTTGAATGGACTGATCATGGTTGGCATTGGTTTGTTGTTGCGCAATCACAAATTGTTGTACAGGACTCTCCAGGTCATTCTTCTTTAGCTCCTGAACTGGTTGGACTGCTTGTTGGGGACTCTTCTACTGCCCTTGAGGGTTTAGAGCATTCCGATTGTTACTCCATGAGAAGTTGGGTTGGTTGCGCCACCTTGGATTGTTGGTGTTGGAGTATGGATTGTTCTTGGGAGGGTAATTGGTTTGTCCAACATAATTTGCCTCTTCTTGATCTACAAATGGAGATAAAGGACAAGTCTCAGTGGTGTGATCAAAATCAGAACATATGGCACATACCTGGAATTGTGTGTCTTGTTGAATAGGTGAGATGTTTTGAGCAGTCAAGGCTTTGACAATCATATCTAGCTTTCTTTCCACAGCAGCCATCTGATTTGGAGATCCACCATTTGGGTTCACTTCATACATGCCTTTACTTTTTACTCCTCGCCTCCCTTTGGAGCAGAATTGCTGGGAGTGCTCACTTAGTGTTTCGAAGAGCGCCATGGCTTCCTCACTACTCTTTTCCATAAGTGCTCCTCTACAAGCTGAATCAATCATCCCTTTGTTAGTGTCATCTAACCCTTCATAAAAAATTTGTACCTGATCATCTTGAGGGATGTTGTGATGTGGGCACTTCAGAAGCAAAGCATTAAAGTGGTCCCAAGCCTTGAAGAAAAGATCTCCATCTCTTTGTTGGAACGTTTGAAGCTACCTTGTCTTTTGAGCTGGGAAAAACTTCTTTAGGAATTTAGTGGCTAATTCTTCCTAAGTATGGATGGAATTTGCAAGCAAAGAATTATACCACAGTTTAGCATTATCTTTCAAAGAGAAAGGAAAGAGGACTAACCTGAGTCTCTCCGGAGTTAGGCCATGTATGTGCTGAAGCTTGCATAGATCAAAGGATTCCTTAAGATGCAAGTTAGGATCCTCAGTAGCTGTGCCCCTGAAGTGAGTCAATGCATTGAGTATCTGTGGGGATATATAATAATTTCCTTCCACCTCCAGTTGATAGGCTATGCATGATGGCTGGTTAAGGTTTTTTCGGGATGACAGCCTGTTTCATCGGTTTGCGCGCAGGTGGTGGATTCGCCTCTAGTGGTCTTGGCACTAGTGGTGGGTTCTCTTGCAAATCTTCCATTGTTTTCTCAACTTCTTCCTCTTCTTCTGTATCGGAGTTGTCTCTAGTCCTTTGTCGAATTGTCCGCTTAATTTCGGGATCGAGTGGAAGGATGGTTGAGTCTTGAGATCGACGACCTTGCATAAGTTGAATTGTCTTTGCAGTCAAAGCAGCTTCAGTTCTGCTGTCCGGATGCTCCCTGGAATTGCGCTCGATCGCACTGTGCTCGATCACAGTAACAGAATGCAAGTGCCGCAATTTGAAACCAAAATAGAAAACAGAAAAATAAGAAAAACGGAAAATATTTTTGATTTTTGATAAAAACTGAATTTAAAATTTAAAATTTAAAATTAAAATAACAAAGATAAAGGAAAATAATTCTAAACAAAATTTGCCGCAATCCCCGGCAACGGCGCCAAAAACTTGTTGTGCAAATATTTACCTAAATTAATAGGCAAATAATTGTACATTTTACCCTCAAGTGCACAAGGTCAACATAGTAATATATGGTGCAAGTACGGGATCATTCCCACGAGGATTGCTAAATTTTGCTTAAAATAAATTCCGTAAGTAAAACAAAACAAAGATTGATTTTGAGTTGATAATAATAAAAGGCAGGGCTTTGATAACCACCACTAATTATATTTAGATAATATAACAATATGCCAATGCTTTGATCATGTTATGCATACTTAATGTTTGTCAACCTAAGGGTATGGGTGTCTACTCCTTAAGCTATTGATTTCCCTAAGCAACGAATTAGGCATGGGTGTCTACTCTAATTCTTTTCTTTCTTAAAGGATTTAGCATGGGCGTTTACTAAGTTGTTCTTTAAGAAAGCATGAATTTGTGGAAATCGACAAACACATGAAGCCTAGGGCATGGGTGTCTACTCTCGGTTCTCCATGTTGATTAACCCAAGAACCCGGCGTGGATTTCTTTTGTTACTCTTATTAAATCTAGGACTTGGTCATCCAAATTGTTTTAGCTAACTAGTCCATACCACATGCATATGTTGATCGGGCAGACACATATGAGGCATTCATGAAAACAGGAATTAATCAAGTTAAATATCACAACATCATCATCACAAAGGCGCCAATATTGAATATTAAATAAACATAATTAGGGCTTCAATCTAGCCCTACTAAGTAAATTAGTTACACATGAGTTTGATGTTAAACATCTTCATAAAATAAAATAGAAAGGAAAAGAATAACCCGAAACTTGAACTTGAAGAGCTCCAATTCTTCTCCTTGGAAATTGTCCCTATTCTAGAGGTTTAAGGATCTATTTATAAACCTTAGGAATACTCTAGAAACCCTAAAAAACATAGGGTTTGAGCCCTAGTTCACATAGGCTTCAAAACCCTAAAAGAAATAATTTCCAAAACAAGGCTGGCGGCTCTCTTGCTCCTCACACACGGGTGCGCTCGATCGCAGCCCATGTGCAATCGATCCTCTGTGCTGGGCACTCGATCGCAGGTGCGATCGAAGCTGTTGCTTGTGCGCACGAGCGCACACCTTGTGCTCGTCTTGGTCCATGCCTGTAGTGCGCTTGATCGTAACTCCATTGCGATCGATCGCACTACCAGAGCCTCCAATTTTCCCCAAAATAACTCTTTAAGCCCAAAACTTCCGAAATTGCTTCCTTTTCTTCCAAAAGCCTACAAAAACATAGAAAGCACATAAAAGAGCTAAAAGGGCAGAAATTCACCAAAACTAAAGGATTAACAAATGTAGGTTAAAGGCTAAAATATGAATATTTTGGCACTTAACATAACCAAACAACAATCTTTGTGTTGAAGAATGAAAAGCGAACAACCAAAACAATCAAAAGCAAAGGACAGCTCGAAGCTTTATCATGTCCTCTCTTGAACAAACAACTCTCGAGATGCACAGCTCGAAAAGAACTTTTGAGAGTTACACAAAGAAACTTCTCCCAAAAAGCCTGCAATGAATAGTGATAGGAAAATCCTTTTATGGGGAAGACATTTTAATCTTCACGTCCTAACGGGACTCATTTCTAGCTCAGACGGGATGAACAAAACTTCATAGATTTTTAGATCTGAAAAATCCACTTCTTAATGGGAAAGGAGTGTCGTCATGAAAGAAAGAACAAATGTCTCATCCCCATCACATTTCCTGTCCTGACGCTCCATCTGACAAGGAAGTAGGGAGTCCAACATTGGTCCCATTACATGCCCGTTCGGACGAACCTTCTGACGAGTAAATGGTAACTTTCCATCACATGCCTTTGTCCTCATGCAGTTCCTGATGGGAAAACATTAACTTTTAAGTTCAGTCCTGTTACATGCTTGTCCTGACGGGGTTCGTGACTAGAAAACAGAAAGCACTTGGTCAAGTGCCGTCACGAGCCCGTCCTGATGAGGCTTTTAACGGGAAAACAGGGAACGCTTCCAAAACCCCTGAAAACTTAACTCTTACTTCCCAAAGTTTTAAACAACAAAAAATTATAGAGAATTTCATCGAATGAGGCCAAACTAAAACCTAACAATCTCCCCCTTTGGCCATTCAATGACAAAACCCTAAACACAAGGTTTAAAACTCACATAGACATATTTTAAAAAAATATTGCAAACCACCCAAACCAAAGTGCTAGGTCGTAAAACACTTAACCAATGACCATTGTTGCACTAAACCAAACCAAAGGAGGTAACAACACATAACTTGATTATCCATCCCATAAACAAACTATCAAGACCATACACACGTTGATGAGTGCCAAATATTGCATATTTGGGCCCCTTAACTTGTATTTGCTAAGCTCTTAGCTTTGTTATTTTCTGATGTTTTTTTGGTAGTTTTAGTGTTTTACTGTTTTGCAGGTCATTGAGAGAAAACTGCGGTTTGATAGTGGAAATTGCAAAGAAGTTGAAGTCCTCTAGAAGAACGACCAAGCCCATAGTTCTGCGCAAGAGCGCATTGCGCTCGAGCCCATGCAAGGCACACAGGCGCACGCCTGCACCGCAAAAGATTTGATGAAATCCCGAGTGTGCTCAAGCGCACCTAGAGCGCACCCGCGCTGACTTGGCAGAGCCGAAACCCTAGTTTAGATTATAAATAACACATTTTTTTTTTGTAAAAAGGGATTGGAGGCACCGTTCTTTGACTATTGTTGAATTTTCACAGTTTTTGGGTTCCTATTTTGCGTTCTTTTGTAAGTGTGATTAATTTTATGCTTTCAATTGAATTCATGATGTTGCGTTTAGTCATGAGAGGCTAAATCCTTCAACTAAGGTTGAAGATGAAGCTTTGTCATTGACAAACTCATATATTCTCGTATTTCGTTCATACAATTCTGACTTTGAATAAGAATGTTGTAGTTTTCCATTCAATTGGTTAATTCATCTCTTTTAATTGAATGCTATGAACTATTATGTGTTGGAGTTGGATATTTGATGTGTTTCATCCTTCGGATACATCAAATCATTCGATTGAAATCAGATATCCATTGTGATTCATTAATCAAACGGATACATTGGATGATTTAATTTCAATCGGATATTCGTTGTGATTTGTAAAAATGGGTGGATTCATTGAACGATTTAAACTATATTTTTGTAAAACATCGAACAACATTTTGAGCATAATAGTTTGTCGGTTGTATGAACATGTGATAAGTGCTAGAATATTTATGTTTTCAGCCCTTAACTTGCATGTTTTAATCCTTTAGTTTTGGCTAATTAAGCCATTTTACTTCCTTTTTGTATTTTCTTTGTTTTATAGGCTTTTGGAAGAAAATAAAGCGTTTCTGGAAAAATTCCAAGCTAAAGGGCAAATTGGGAAGATCTAGAAGATATGGTTAAGCTTAACCAATCATGGTTAAAGTTTAATCAAATAAAGGAAAGGATTAATTCGGAATTTCTCAATTTGAAGTCAAATCGGATAGGATGCAAAATTGGATTCTGAATACGTCTCGGTATTTTGGCCATAACTTTCAGCTCAGATATCCGATTGAGGTGATTCAAGCGGAATTGGAAAGATAACTCAAACTTATACAATTCATTGTGAAATATAATTTTCCTAATTCGGAGCGCCGTAAGGCCAAAATCACGCCGGAAGATAGGACCGCAATTCTGGGCGAATCCTATTCCGATTTGGGCTCAGGTTTTCTTTAACCTAATTGGGCTTGGACTTAAATCTCCCAAATTCCTAAGATTACTAGGGCTTCTAGGACTCTCCTAAGCCCTATAAATAGACCTCTAAGCCTCACAATTGAGGGGATCAGACGAAGACGCGCCGGGGGCGCTGTTCTTGGTCGCTTTCCGTGTTTTCTGGGTTTTTGTAGCTTGGAACTCGAATTCTTTTGTAAGTTTTTAATTTTAATGAAGTAATTTAGTTTCTTTATGATTTCTTTTGTCATGAGAGGCTAATTCTTCAACTAAGGTTGAAGATGAAGCCTCACCATTGATTAGTTTTATATTTTTATGTTTCGTTCGTACAAATCCGTCGTTTAATGTAATGTATGTTCGTTTCAGTTCAATTGTGTGACAAAATTGTGATTGATTGTTGTTTATAAATCGTGAAAATGTTGGATATTCGTTGTGTTTCATCCAACGGATACATCGAATGATTTGATTGAGACTTATATCCATTGTGATTTACGGATACAATGGATGATTTGATCTCAATTGGATATTCGTTGTGATTTGTAATAGAGATGGATTCATCGAATGATTCAATTGGTTTATAAAAAAACAATAGAACATATATATAGGGTTTAATTGTTTGTCGGATGCATGAATGAAAACATAAGAATGTATGCTTTGATTTGGTGAGGTGAATTCTAAAACCTTAGTCGTTTATCTTTTGATTATTTTTATTTTATTTAGTTTATGTTAGTTTATTTTCAAAATCAAAATCATTCGGAACTAGGTTAAGATATAATTGACTTAGATAGAAATTAAATTTCACAAACACAATTCCCTGTGGATCGACCTCGCACTTGCACACACACTATATTGCACACGACTCGTGCGCTTGCGAGTACAATTAAATTTGTACATCAAGCAAATATGAGAATATAGAGTTAAGATTTGGCTAAGTGAATTCTGAAACCTTAGTGTTTTCTAGCATTTGATTTTATCATTTTCTTTAGTTTATGTTTTATTTTGCATGACAAAATCATGAACTTCAGAACTAGGTTAAAATAGGGTTAGTTTAAATAGAAATTGATTTACACAACACAAATCTCTAAGGATCAACCTCGTACTTGCACACACGCTATATTGCACACGACTCGTGCGCGAGTACAATGGAATTTGTACAACAAATTTTGGCGCCGTTGCTGGGGATTTGTTGATTTGTGAAAATTGATTTTTGTTTAAATTAATTTTTTTTTTCTACTAGTTATTTAGATTTTTGTTTTATTTTTCTGCGATTTTTAATTTTTATTTTATTTTCAGTTTTTTTTGTTGTTTCTGCCATTTTGATCTAAAAAAAACAAAGAGTTTGTTGTTTCTATTTTTTTTTGCAATTTCGGAGAATTTCAGTCCCTGTCAGAACGCTCGATCGCACTTCACCTGAGATTGAGTGCACTAGAGGCTTTTGCAGCAAGCAGCCTGTGTGCCTGCGGTTGATCCACTTCGCAAGTGCGCACGAGTGCACAGTAAACGTACATCTGGGCTCAATCGCATCGTCCCTGCACTCGAGCGCACTACCAGAAGCCGCTAAGCACAATTTTTTTTTTTTTTGTTTTGAAATTTCTTTTGTATATTTTTGTTGATAGTTTGTTTCTACTTTTATTTACCTATTGTTTGGTTGGTTGTTTTCTTTTTGTGAATATTTCATTCTTGTTTAGTTAGTTTGTTTAAGCACTTGTGATTGGTGTATGCTTGGTCGGAAATCCCTGAATTTAGATTTGACACCTTTAGATCCCAACATTGATAGAACTCGGAGAGCACCTGTTGAGAGTGAGAATAAAGGTGAAATGGGAGACCAACGAGATAATGTACCCCAGAATGTGGAGCAACCTAGGGTTGAGCATGAGGATGCTAGAGCTGGGAATCCCGAGCAAGCTAGAGCTTGGAACGTTGACTTCACTACATCACTTATGGATTTGTTCGCACTTGTTGCGACTAACTTCCATTTGTGTATAGTGTTGCCACCAACCAATGCTACCCCTTTTGATTTGAAGCCAGATGTCATACAACTCCTACCATCATTCCATGGCCTAGAACTTCAAATTTCAAATTTTTTTCGAAGTGTCTGTCCACCTCAAACTATTTCCTTTCTCTCTGCATGACAAAGCTAGGGCATGGTTGGATTCCAACACACCCGAATCCATTACATCTTGGGAAAGCTTGTTAAGCAAGTTCTACAACAAGTTTTTCCCAATGTCAAAGGTCAATGAAATGCGTAAAGGAGATAAGTTCCTTCACTCAGGAGGAGGACGAAAAATTTTTGGAAAGTTGGGAAAGATTTAAGGAGTTGTTGATAACATGCCCTCCACATGGATATGAGAAGTGGAGACTCATTCAGTTTTTCTACCAAGGATTGACCCAATCCAACCATAGTATGATCGAGTCAAGGAATGGGGGGGCATTCTTAAGTTTGATGGGGGATGAATCATATAAGGCAGTGGACAAGTTGTCTGACAACTCACAGCAGTGGGATTTTTTGAGTTGTCAAGTTAAATCTGCCCGTATCCCCAAGAAAGGAGGCATCTATGAGGTTAAGGAGGACACTGATTTGAGGATAAAGATAGATGCCCTCACCAAGAAGGTTGAAGCTCTTGCAGTGGCTCAGCCCATAAGTGCTGCCAACACATTAGATGTTGATGGCTGTTCCATTTGTGCTAGTCCTATGCACTTAGCACAGAATTGTCGATCTTCACCGGCTTTTGCCAAGTACTCCATGGAACAAGTGAACACTTTCAACGACTTTAGGAAGCAAGCGAGCAGACCCTATTCGGAGACTTATAATCCAAGGTGGCGGAACCAACCAATGAATCAAGGAGGGGCCCCTCATCATGCCCAAAATCAATACCCACTTGGATTTCTCTCACATGCTCAGAATCATGGCCGCTTGGCTCAACTAGTGCAACCTCCTGCATCTTCGTCACAATCATCGCTGGAAGAAACAATGAAGGCATTCATACAATCGAATGGCCAGACCATACAAGAGCTTTAAAACTCTACTATGGCAAATACCCAAGCGATAGATGAAGTGAAGAATGCCACCATGGCTAACACCAAAGCTACGAAGATGGAGAGTCAGATTGGACTGATAGCCAATCACTTGGGTGAGAGAGAAAATGGAAAGTTCCATAGTCAACCCATGCCCAAACCCAAAAGGACAATATATGGTTGGAAATTCTTCAAGTGTTGCACACGAGCAAGAACATGTGCAATTGATTGTCACATTGAGGTCAGGGAAACAAGTGGACAATCAAGTGGTTCTTCGTGAAGAGAACCCAGCTGTGCCACAAGGGCAAGAGAGTGGCAACAAGGAGAAGAGTGATACCGAGCCATTTACAGCCACACCCATTGTTGAGGACCTTCCTAGGTCATTTGTGCCTAAAGCACCTTACCTTGAAAGGTTGCAAGCAGCCAAGAAAGGAGGGAAGTTTGAGGACATTCTGGAGGTGTTCAAGCAGGTACAAATCACTATCCCATTTTTGAACACCATCCAACAAGTGCCTTCATATGCCAAGTTCTTGAAGGACTTAATCACAGTTAAGAGAAGAACGAATGTCCTGAAGAAAGCATTTCTGACCGAGTAAGTTAGCTCTATCCTTCAGTGCAAGTTGCCCATTAAGTATAAGGACCCTGGGTGTCCTACCATCTCTTGCACGATAGGAGTCAGCCGAATTAAGAAGGCTCTTTTAGATCTTAGGGCGAGTGTGAATCTCCTACCCTATTCAGTTTACCTGCAATTGGGGTTACAAAACTCCAATTGGAAAGTCTCCCTATCGGCTGGTATATGGCAAGGCGTGTCACCTCCCTGTGGAATTAGAATATAAGGCTATGTGGGCAATCAAGCAGTTCAATTTCGACATGCAAGCAGCCGGCCCCCACCAGAAACTTCAGTTGACAAAGTTGGAGGAGTTGCGGCAAGATGCATATGATAGTGCTTGCCATTACAAGGAGCAGACTAAGGCTTTTCATGACAAACATATCTTGCCTAAGACGTTTGTACCGGACCAGAAAGTATGGCTCTTCAATTCCAAACTCTGGCTTTTCCCTGGAAAGCTCCGTTCTAGATGGGACGGTCCCTTCATAGTCACCTCGGTGTCGCCCCATGGCGCCGTCGAATTACGGGACCCAAAGGATGGCACTTTGTTCAAGGTCAATGGTCAGAGGTTAAAGCCCTACATTCAGAACTTCGAGCCAGGTACAGACATGGAATCCGTCGATTTGACGGATCCCGTCTATTTTTCTCATTAGGGCATTGACACCCTGGGCTCGAGCACACCCACTATGCGCTCGATCCCATAACACGGGCCTACGCTCGAGCCCACCCTGAGTGGGATCGAGCACAGACGCTGTACACTTAGCACACACTTGCACGAGTATGCTCGATCGCACCTTCATTGCCGCTCGAGCGTACCCCCGCCTCTCCACCCTATCCTCTGAGCAAGTGCGATTGAGCGCACTCGTTCAGAGTTTGCACGTGACCCTTTTAGGTCACTACCCCCTCTTTCTCCCCCATTTTTCCCCACTCCCCACCGCCGCACCCCTTCTTTCCCCCACACCCCCGAATCCACCCAAGCACCCACCCCACCGCCATCAGCCACCACCTCACCACTGCCGCACCCTCTACGGCCGCTGCACAACCACACGCCACCACCCCACCGGCCTTTCCCCGCATTTTTTCCCCCTCCCCGGCCACTTTTCTCGCTCACCTTTCTCACTCTCCCCAAACCCCACCGTACCAATTTTTCTTTCAATTTTTTTGTGGATATAGTAGTCCGTGAGTACACGGACTACTTTGTGTTGGAATTGTCTTCTTTTGCAGGGGGTTGGGCTGCCGAACAACGTGGTCTTTGACCACCCTTCTTTTGAAGTGCCCACCAAGTGTTCGAGAAAATGCCTCAACGAAGCCCAGCCTTGCTTCCAGCCACTGCTTCCACATCCCGCTCTTCCCCTGCTCGGGAGACCACCCCCGAGGTCCCCTCCCAGCCGTTACCACATCGTGAGAAGCAACGGAAGCTGATCTTGGATACCTGTTTCGCCGTCGACACCGTCTTCCACAATCTCCAAGCAACCAAGTGGGCAGTCAAAGAATGCCGACGACGCGGCCTCACCGCCCTGTTCCAGCCCGTCAGCCTCGTTGCTTACGAAGGGCTGGTCCGAGAATTTTAAGACCACCTTACTTTTGATTGTACTCGGCCAGGCGTCCTCTCTTCGTTAGTGGCGGGCATAGACGTGGAGCTGATCGCCGAAGACATTGCTTCTGCTTTGCAGTGTTCTTATGAGTGCCCATCCGACATTTTGGCTCGAGATGGCTCACCTCGGTACTCAGACCTGCCGGCCGACCTCACATTGCAGTACATTGTGGACGATATGTGCCACGGCCGTTACACCGATGACCTCCGCAACTGCACAAGCAAGGTCCTGCTGCCGTCCCGCCTATGGTTCGTGGACTTCGTCTTGAAGCGGAATGTGTGTCCCTTTGGACACAATACTCAAAGGTGCGGCCCCTTCCTTGCGGCTCTTTACGCCTTTCAGCGAGGCTTTTGGATTTCCATCCCCCAGCTCATTTGGGATCAGATACATAAGTTCTGGGACAGGGCGATTGTGAGGCGCACTTAGGGCTCGTCTTCATGGGGGCTTCCATTCCCTTTTCTCCTCACTCAGATCCTGCAGACCCACAGCATTGAGGGTACACCCTCTGATGGGCCGATCTCTGCACACCCTCAGTTTGGCCTGATTCAATGGAACCAGAGTTATTCCCACATGCCGAGACGCCATCGGGAGCCTGCAGCAGCTGAGGTAGTTCGGGCAGCTGATGGGCTTGCACACAATGAGCCAGATGCAGCTGAGCCGGTCAACAGAGAGGAAGCGGCACCGACCGTTACTATCACCATGTCATAGTATGAGGCCCTCCAGAAAGAACTGCAAGAGCTCCGATCTGAGCTTGCTACCCAGCGGGCGGAGGACAAGAATCGGGCAGATGAACGGTTTGAAGCTTAGCAAGAACCGTTGCGCACCATTTTAGCACGGTTGCCACCTGCCCCAGGGGCATCTTCTTCTGCGCCACAGTGACGGATTCGGTGTCTTTATCCCTTGCACTGTTTTATTGTTGTTTTGCACACACTGAGGACATTGTGCATTTTAAGTTGGGGGGTGTGGGCATACATGTTAATTCTGAGCATGCAATTGATTTTTTGTTGTGATTTGAAATTCATTGATGGGCTTAATATGACAAACACATGATCACTTGCTTAAGGAATTAAAATTGTGTTACTTTCATTGGCAGCATGAAATATTACTTGTTTCAATTTAATTTTCACATACACACCAGTATGTAGTCTGTGGGGCACAAAATCTAGAATCAATACTGTCTGGTTTCAATATTTGGAATAAATTGGGTAACTTATTGGGAAAATGACCTTGGCATAATTCAAAAAAAAAAAAAAAATCATTTTAAACTTTCCACCAAGTAACCGGACCTCTTGTCTCATTAAGCAGTGAGTGTTCGCGTCAAAAAGTGAGAAGTTTGGTTTGATTGAAAAAAAAAAAAACAAAAGAAAAAGAAAAAGAAAAGTAGCTTAACTTTGTAGCCTTTTTGACCCGAGTTAGTAAGTCCTTAGGGGTGTCTTTACACCTAATGCCCTAAAACCATCTGGTTTGGGAGTCATTGGCCTAACACTCGATAAATGGGTCAATCAGAAAGCTTAAGGGAGCTAAGTGAGCTAAAAAAAAAAAAAAAAGAGGAAATTGTTGCCTTGGTTGTTTTATCCGGTGGGGAGTCCAATGAATTTTGAGTATTGATCCATGCATGATTGAGATTAGTTTTGAAATCCCATGACTATGTGTTGAGTTCACATTCACTAATTGAATTTTGTAATATCTCATAATTGCCATGATTGAAGCTAAGTTGTAATTTCCTGAAATTGTGAAGATGGTGTTTGTTTTATTAAGCGTGTTAATGACTGAGAACCATGATGGTCATGAGATTGCATTCTTAGGAATTACATGGTTAGAAAATGTTTGTGGGTATCATTCTGGGAAAACCCTCACGAGACTTCACTCGTCCTTTAGGGAACTCCTAAGGGTTTAAAAGGCTTGTTGCATACGCTAAATGCAACCCTACATCCCACGAAAGCTGGATTTATCTTTTTGTTTTCAATTTATTTTCTGTTTTATATTGCTAAGGGACTAGGAATATGTAAGTTGGGGGTGTGATAAGAATCAAATGTTGCACATTCAAGCCCCTTAATTTACATATGTTAATTCCTTAGCATTGCTATTTGTTTAATTTTGTTTTGTTTTTGTGTTTCACGTCTTATGTGACAGACCATTGGAAATTGGGCTTAAAAGGACAACAAATTGAGTATTCTGGAGCTAGGATCGATCGCAGTACCCTTGGGATCGAGCGCACCTGCGCTCGAGCGTCTGCGGTCAGGGATCGAGCGCAATGCGCTCGTGCGCACAAAAGCTAAGCTCGAGCGCACACTATTTCGGATTGAGCGCACACGGGTGTACAGTGCATGGCAAGACTCCTTTTCTAGCTTGGGCTTGTTTTTCAGTCTCCCAATTGGACTGGGAGACTGACTTCCAATTTTCTAAGGACTTCTAGGGTTTTTGGGTTTTCCAAATCCCTATAAATAGGGCTCTGAACATTGTAAACAGAGACACCGCTTTCTAGAGCAAAATTCAGTAAAATTGTCTGTGAAGTCTAGAAGATCATGAGCAGCTAAACCCAATTGTGGGGTATTGATGTAACCCTTTCCAAGCACAATGGTTTGATTGTATTTAATTTCTAGTTCTTTTATTTATGCATATTGATTGTATAACTCTGAGGATTGCTACAGTTGATTTATGTTCGTTATATTAAATGAAATTGTTCTTAAATTCCAATTCAATATTAGTAAAATTCTTATTTTGTCTTAGAAATTATTTTACTATTATTGAACTCAAATCATTCTTATTTTCAGTGATCATAAGAATGATTGTTATACAATGGTTCTTAATCGACATGCAATCAATAGGGTTAGATAGACTATACTTAGGAAAGACGGATCGTACTACACCCTAGTTTAGTGTAATTTTGAAAGATGGGTTATGCTATTCCATTGATTGTGTGAAATTCCTTTTCAATCATGTGTTTCTTGTTTGAAATATAATATGCATAGAATAAATAGCTAGAATTGAATACAATTGACCATTGATGTGCGGATTGTGGTGAAGTCAATACCCTACTCTCTCTCTCATATATTTACTCCCTTTACTCAGTTTATTTTATGCACTTTAAATTCACACAAACAATTCACTCTCTTTTAATTAAGTTAACTTTGATCTCTTAATTTTGATAATTAAATCCCTGCAGTCCTTGAGGTTCGACACCCTCAATATAGCCTTATCCTACAGGATTCGTTCTATTGCGAGTGGTAATTTTATAATTGATATTTTTGGTCACAAAAATACTACATCAACTGCTCCCACAGCATAGTCAGATGCATCACACATGATTTCAAAGGGCAAAGACCAGTCAGGAAGCTGTATGATGGGGGTAGGCAATAACAGAGACCGGAGCTTCTCGAATGCCTCTTGACATGGTTCATAAAGTGAAAAGGGGCATCCTTAGCAAGCAAGTTACATATGGGCCTTGAAATTTTACTGAAGTCCTTGATGAAGTGGCGATAGAAGCCGGCAGGCCCTAGGAAAGAACGAATTTGCTTCACTGAAGTGGGCGGCGGTAAATTTTCCATTAGCTCAACTTTGGCCCGGTCCACCTAAATACCTCTTTTGGACACTATATGGCCAAAAACTATACCTTCTTGCACCATGAAGTGGCTCTTCTCCCAGCTTAAAATCAGGTTAGTTTCTTTGCAACGTTGAAGGACAAGTGAAAGATTATGGAGACATTTATCAAAAGAAGATCCGAAAATAGAAAAGTCATCCATAAATACCTTCAAAAATTTCTCCACCATGTTGGAGAAGATAGACATCATACATCTCTGGAATGTGGCAGGTGCACTGCATAATTCGAAGGGCATGCGTCGGTAAGCAAAGGGGCCGAATGGACATGTGAACATCATCTTCTCTTGGTCTTAGGGATCAACTGCTACCTGATTATACCCGGAATAGCCGTCTAGGAAGCAATAGTAGCTTTGGCCAGCAAGATGCTCCAAAATTTGATTAATGAATGGGAGCGAGAAGTGATCCTTCCAGGTATGGGAATTGAGCTTTCGGTAGTCGATGCAAACAAGCCATCCCTATGGTTGTGCGCTATAGAACCAACTCTTCAGCTAAGTTCTCAACGACGATGATGCCGGATTTCTTTGGAACCACTTGAGTGGGGCTCACCCATTTGCTATCTGAGATAAGGTAGATGATGCTTGCATCAAGTAACTTGACTACCTCTTTCATCACTACCTCTTTCATGTTGGGATTCAACCGGCGCTGTGCCTCACGGGAAGGTCATCTTCTTCCAAATGGATCTGATGCATACAGATAGAGGGGTCGATGCCTTTCAAGCCACAGTCCATCCAATGGCCTCTTTATGCTCCTTTAACACTACTAGCTGACTGTCCTCTTGGTCCTTTTGAATGTCGAAAGCAATTATGACCGGTAAAGTGTTGTTAGATCCAAGAAACGCATACTTGAGCTTTGCTGGCAGGGGTTTCAACTCAAGCTTCGATGGAGACACTAGAGAAGGAACAAGAGGAGTGCTTGATGTCACAGGTAGGGGCTCCTATACTATTCTCCATGGATAGAAGTATGCACTTGCGACTGTTTCTAGCAAATCATGGACCTCTTTGATGTGCTAGTCAGTGTTGAACTCTTCAAAGTCGAAGCGAGTCAAGCAGGCTTCTACTGGATCCTTGGTCAAGAGACTAGGTAGTGAATCTTCTACATATTCTTGAATGCTGTCCAAAAAGAAATACTCATTTTGATCAGGAGAATGCTGAAATGCCGTAAAGATATTCAACCTAACCTTCATATTGCCAAATGATATCTCCATGACTCCAGTTTGACAATTGATGCATGCATTAGCTGTGGCTAAGAAAGGAAGCCCAAGGATGACAGGAACCAGCTTATCAGGATTGGGCACAGGCTTAGTGTCAAGCACTATAAAGTCGACAAGGAAGAAAAATTTATCCACCTAGATGATCACATCTTCTACAATCCTTCTAGGCTTCTTAATAGGCCGATCAACTAGTTGCAGAATCGCTATGGTGGGCTTCAGCTCCCCTAGGCCGAGCTGTTGATATACTGATTATAGAAGTAAATTCACACCAGCTCCTAGATCTAGGAGTGCCTTATCAATTTCCCTTTGTCTAATGATGCATGAAATTGTAGGAGCCCCGGGGTCCTTGAACTTCGGAGGAGTGTTGTGCTTAATCGAGGAACTCACTTGCTCAGTCAGAAGGACTTTCTTGGGGATGTTATTTCTGGTCTTCCTCTTTTGAGTACACAAGTCTTTAAGGAACTTGGCATAGGCAGGCACTTGTGCGATGGCATCAAGAAGGGGAAGATTGATTTTTACCTGTTTGAACACCTTCATCATTCCTTGTATTTTCTCTCCTTGTTTCCCAAAGTGGAAAGGTGCCTTGAGACGTTCTAGGAAGGGGGCCCGTGGCTCATATGGAATCTCTGGAGTGGGAGCTGCTGATGACGAAGCCTCATTGCTTACTTGCTTGCATGTAGCATTCTGCAGATTCTGTGCAACCTCCGTGTGCTCATCCTTCTTCTCCTCCACATGATTGTCAATTATTCTTCCGCTTTGCAAGGTCGTGATGGCTTGAACTTGCTAATGGTATGAAGTGCCCTCATCTACCATGTAGTGCCCCTTAGGATTTACCACTGGCTGACTTGGAAGCTTTCCTTCGTCCCTTCTGTTGAGGGTGTTGGCAAGTTTTCTGACTTGAGCTTCTAGCCTGGCAATGGATTGGGAATGTGAGTTCACTATCTCCTGTTGAGACTTCACCATCTGCTTTATCTCGCCCACCTAGCCGGTCATCTCACTCATCATTTTTATGCTTTATCTCGCCCACCTAGCCGGTCATCTCACTCATCATTTTTAGCATCCGATCCTCAAAATTAGAATCTGAGGGAGGTGGTACGGCCTGGTATTGCTGTTGTGGAGGCCGATAAGTGGAATGAGGTTGGTAGGGCTGCCTGTTGGATTGAGCTTGATTGTGTGGCCCTGGGGCGGGGTTGCCCGAATTTGCGTTCTTCCATGAGAAATTTGGATGATTTCTCCACTCGGGGTTGTAAGCATTGGAATATGGATCATTGATAAGTGCTAAAATATTCATATTTTCAGCCCTTAACTTGCATGTTTTAATCCTTTGGTTTTAGTTAATTAGGCTATTTTAATTTCTTTTTGTGTTTTTCATACTTTTGCAGGCTTTTGGAAGAAAATGAAGTAAATCTAGATGATTTGGGCTCAAAGAGAGAAGATGGATTAAATTGGAGCTCCCTGACACTACGATCGATCACAGGGTACCTGCGATCGAGCACAGTACCCGAGAGGATTAAACACAAGGCCAGGAGCGATTGAGCATAGGACAGAAGAAGGATCGAGCGCACACGATCGCACCCGTGCGCATGAGACATACCAAGTGGCGGCCAGAATGTTCCTCTTTCCATATTAGGGTTTTCCAACTCCCAATTGTAATAGGTTTTGAAACCCTATGAAATCCCTAGGTTTACTACTTTGTCAAGGACTTCTAAAACCTATAAATAGACCCTTAAGCCTCTAGAATAGATATACTTTGTAAGGAGAAAAAATGAGCTCTTCAAGTCAAGTCTCGGGTTTATTCTTTCCCTTTCTTTTCTTTTCTTTATGAAGATGTTTAACATCAATTTTATGTGTAGCTAATTTAATTAGTGGGGCTTGATTGAAGCCCTAGTTATGTTTGGTTAATATTTCAATATTGGCGCCCTTTGTGATGATCTTGTTGTGCTGTTTAACTTGATCAATGCCTACTTGCATGAATTCCTCATATGTGTGTGCCTGATCAACATATGCATGTGGTATGCACTAGTTGGTTAAATCAATTTGGATGTCCGAGTCCTGGGTTTAACATAAGTAACAAAAGAATCCACACCGCGATTCTTGGGTTAATCAACATGGGGAACCGGGAGTATTTGCCATGCCCTAGGCCTCATGTGTTTGTCGATTTCCATAGAACATATGCTTTTCCAAGGAACAACTTAGTAGACATCATGGTAAATCCCTTAGAAAAGAAAAGAGTTAGAGTATACGCGATGCCTAACTCGTTGCTTAGGGAAATCTATAGCCTTAGGAGTATACGCAATGCCCTTAGGTTGACAAACATTAGATATGCATAACATGATTAAAGCATTGGCATATTGTTATATTAGGTAGATATAATTAGTGGTGGATATCAAAGCCCTACCTTTTATTATCATCACTTAGACAATCAATTTTTGTTTTACTTAAGGAATTTATTTTTAAACAAAAATTCAGCAATCCTCGTGGGAATGATCATGTACTTGCACCATATACTACTATGTTAACCATGTGCACTTGCAAGTAAAACGTACAATTATTTACCTATTAATTTAGGTAGATATTTTGCACGTCAAGTTTTTGGTGCCATTGCCGCAATTTTGTTTAAAATTATTTACCTTTAGCTTTGTTATTTTAATTTTCAATTTTTAATTTAGTTGTTATCAAAAATCAAAAATATTTTTCATTTGCCTAACTTTTATGTTTTCTGTTTCAGGTTGCGGATTGGCATTTTGTGATTGCGATCAATCATCAGCCAAGTGCGATGGAGCGCAGTTCTAAGGAGCATCCGGACCAGAGGGCACTGAAGCTGCCTAACTGTATAAGTAATTCAGTTAATGCAAGGTCGTCGATCGCAAGCCTCAACCGTTCTTCCACTCAATCCTGAAATTGAGCGGACAATTCGACAGCAACCTAGAGAAAAAGAGGAAGAAGAAGAAATTGAGATGGAAGATTTGCAAGAGAATCCAATTGGGCCAAGACCATTAGAGGCAAATCCACCAAGGGTGAGGAGACCAATGAAGCAGGCATACGTTCCAGCAAACCTCCATCAACCCTCATGCATAGCATATCAACCAGAGGTGGATGGCAGCTATTATATTTCTCCCCAAATCCTTAATGCATTGACTCACTTTAGAGGCACAGCTACTAAGGATCCCAACTTGCATCTTAAAGAATTCTTTGATTTATGCAAGTTGTAGCATGTTCAAGGCCTAACTCCAGAGAGACTCGGGTTAGTCCTCTTTCCTTTTTCCATGAAAAATAATGCTAAACTGTGGTACAATTCCTTGCCTGCAGATTCCATTCATACTTGGGAAGAATTGACCACCAAGTTTCTGAAGAGGTTTTTTCCAATCCAGAAGACAAAACAACTTAAAAGGGAACTTCAAATGTTCCAACAACGTGACGGAGATTTGTTCTTTGAGGCCTGGGACCACTTCAATTCCTTGCTTATAAAGTGCCCACATCACAACATCCCTTAAGATGATCAGGTACAAATTTTCTATGAAGGATTAGATGATACTAACAAAGGGATGGTTGATTCAGCTTGTGGAGGAACATTTATGGAGAAGAGTAGTGAGGAAGCTTTGGAGCTTTTTGAGACATTAAGTGAGCATTCACAGCAATTCTGTTCAAGAGGAAGAAGAGGAATCAAAAGCAAGGGCATGTATGAAGTAAACCTCAGTGGGGGATCAACCAATCAATTGGCTGCTGTAGAAAAGAAATTGGACATGATTGTTAAGGCCATGACTGCTCAGAAAATCTCATCACTGCAACAGAACACACCAATCCAGGTATGTGCTATTTGTTCCCATTTAGATCACACCACTGAGATGTGTCCTTTTGCAGAGCACGAAGAGGTGAATTTTATGGGACAAAATAACTATCCCCACAAAAACAACCCATACTCCAATACTTACAATCCAGGATGGCGCAACCATCCAAATTTCTCTTAGAGTAATAATCAAGGACAGCAGAAAGGGCCTCAACAAGCAAGCCAACCAACTCAAGAGTCAAAGATGAACCAACTGGAGAATATGATACACAACCTGGTGACTTCACAACAGCAATTCACGGCTGATCAAAAACAATTCAATACAAAGACTGATCAAGCCATTCAAAGACTGGAAGTGCAAATGGGTCAGATGGCAAAGGAGCTGAGTGAGAGGAAGCAGGGAGAATTTCCAGCTCAAACAATACCTAACCCAGGAAGTCACCAGCAGCTGAAGGCAGCCACAGTTCTGAGAGGTCCTGCTCCTACAAGGGCACTTGAGCCAAATTCTGAGCTCAAGTGCAGCTCTTCTCACTAGAAACATTACAGTCACAAGTAGACGCGTTTGAGCAATTCAGACCTCGAGCGCATCTACTCAAAACAATGGTACTGAGGCCACTGAAGGCGGTAACATTTTTCTCTCTTGTTTTCTTCATATTACTTTCTTTACTTTACATATGTCTCAATTATTCCTCATGTTTCATTTTCATTATTGACCATTATTTTATTTTCCTTATGTGTTGATAATAAAAAAATAAATAAATACAAAAAAAAAGAAAAGTTTTGACATTCTATTACTACGATCGAGCGCAGTAACAGAAGGGTGGCCCGACACTTTCTGTCAGTGCGATTGAACGCACCTTAGGTGCAATCGAGCGCACCTGACCCACACACACACACTTCTGGCTGAATGCGATCGAGCGCACCAGAGTGCGATCGAGCGCACACGGACAGCAGGGCAAGTGACCTATTTTAGGTCACTTTTCCCCCTGACCCCACAACTATTCTCTCGGCGCCGTACAGGTTCTCCCACACACCCCACCTCTGGCACTCGTCCTCCTCCCATTTTTCTCCTATTTGTCACCAAATCCTCCACACCACCACCACATAGGTCACCTCTCTATCCACCATACCGCCATTTTTCCACCACCATTACCCACAACCCCTTCATAAATCCCATTAACACCCAACCTCCGATTTTCTCTTATTTTTCTTGCAACTGTGGGTGTTCATCCACCCACATTGCTTCTGTGTTGGGATTTTCTTGTACTTCCAGGGAGTTATGGGGATCTTTGGCCGTAGTTTGCTACTGTGTTCATCAGAAGTGCGCACCATCTGTTCGACAAAAGTCCCCAATCAAGTTCAACATGCCTAGAACCCGTGCTTCATCCTCCCGGGGGTCCGAGGCCCAAGCCATTTCTCCCCCGCCCACTTTTGAGGAGCGGGGCTTCTGTTTGAGACTATCTTTGCCATTCGTGAAGACTTTCAAAACCATGAGGCGACTCAATGGGCGGTCGCCGAGTTTAAGCGAAGGGAACTCAAGAAGCTCTTCAAACTGGTCATCTCCACCGCCTACCGGAAGTTGGTGATCAAATTTTATACCAAACTCTCCCATGATTGCAACAATTTGGCTGCTCTCTCTTCAATGGTGCAAGGCCAAGTTATTCATGTGACTAGGGCCAACATAGCCGCAACCCTGCAGTGCAATGATGAGCATCTTCCAGAAACTGCATAACTTGTCGAGCAACTGCCCCGATACTATGTGGCAGAAATTATTGAGGAAATGTGCCAAGGGCACTATGCGGATGCCCACCATAATGCCGGCAGCCGATCCAAGCTACCTCAAAGGCTTTGGTTTATGGACACAGTACTACACCGAAATGCCTTCCCCTTGGGACACAAAACTCAAAGGTGTGATCAATTTCTCCAAACTCTTTACGCCTTCCACAAGGATGCTTGGTACTCCATTCCCGACATCATTTGGAACCAAATCCATAAATTTTGGAATGGAGTGCACATTGGGGGAGCAGAGTCCACAGCCTCATGTGGATTGCCTTTTCCATACTTGATCACCTACATTCTTCGGAAAAAAGGCATCAAGGGCACTACATCTGATGAGCCAGTCACTACTACTCTAATATTTGGCATTCGCCAATGGAACAAGAGCTGCGCCCATATGCCTCAGGTACTTCCAGCACCAGCAGTTGGTGAAGAAGCGGATATGGCTGAGCCAATGGCAGAAGATACACCTGCTGCTGGGACAGAATCAGCAGCAGAGGGGGCACCAATCGATTTTCACGCAGCACAACACCGCTCACTTGGTGAAGCAATAGAGGGCCTTCGGAGAGAGCTAGCTGATCAAAGAAGGGAGGCTCGGGAAGATAAAGTACTGATGGATCAACGATTAGCTGCTTTGGAAGAATTGATGCAGTCCATCGTTAGCCGGTTGCCACCACCATCTGGAGCATCTACTTTTGGATAGCACTGAGATGGGACCATCGTCTAGCTGGAGACGTAAAACTTAGCGCTCATGGGAGGCACCCCATAGCATATCCTTTTTATTTTGTTGTTTGTTTTAT
Organism: Corylus avellana; assembly: GCF_965113065.1. Taxonomy (NCBI): domain Eukaryota; kingdom Viridiplantae; phylum Streptophyta; class Magnoliopsida; order Fagales; family Betulaceae; genus Corylus; species Corylus avellana. The sequence goes on along the minus strand of NC_142499.1, from coordinate 10,136,073 downwards.
TTTATTTTGTTTTTGTCTTCCTTTGTGTTTTATTTTACTTTGGTGTTTTAGTGTTTCAAGTCTTTTGTCATGTTTTTACATTCTGTTACTGCGATCGATCGCAACCTGCATGCGATCGAGTGCAGGTCTCCACTAGTGGTTTCATTCCATTCTGTTACTGCGATCGAGCACACCCTGAGTACGATCGAGCGTAGTAACCGACTTTTGGCTGTTGTACATTCTGTTAGTGCGATCGAATGCATCGTGTGCACTCGAGCACACATCACCCACACATGCACAACCTTGCGCAAGTGCGATCGAGCGAACCATGCGTACGATTGAGCGCACTTGGGCAGCATTCCATAGTTATCTTTTTATTTTGTTTTGCTTAATGTGTTTTCAGTTCAATTTTTATTTAGTTTTAGTTTTGTTCATTTTTACTTGTTTGTGTGTTTTGTTATTTTGCAGGGACAAGTGTGCTTCACTTCAAGTTTGGGGGTGTGCTATGAGCCATGCTTTCCAAATTCACATCGACCATCTCCCGGGTATGTGTCATTTAAGTTTGGGAGTATGGGCACACATGTTCACACACACTTTGTCCCAATTTCATGTTATTTGTTTTGTGTGTTGTTTGTTTATTTGATTGAAAAAATAAAAAATAAAATAAAATAAAATAAAAATAAAAATTTTATGCATGTTCATGTTTGCTTAAAATTTTAAGTTGATCTAAAAGAATTGTGGCTTGAATTCATCAATGAGCTTAAAATTTTGAACACATGATCTGATGAGTGAATCTGTTAGTTTGGTTACTTGTTTAGGACAGTTGAAAAATCACATGTTTGAACTGAGCACTCAAGCACATTAGCACATAATCTGTGAGGTATGACATAAGGTCTGATTTGTGTGTTTCTGCACCTTGGATGAAATTGGATGACTTATTAGATGACACTTGGCATATATGTTTTTTTTTTTTTTTTTTAAAAAAAAAAGTAAAATAAATGATCATTGATGGCTTTTCACTGAGTAACTAGACCTCTTGCCTCAAAGCATTGAGTGTTCATGTCAAAAAGTGAAAAATTTGGATTTGATCAATGTCATGGTTTGTTGGTTTTGTAGCTTTTTTGACTCGAGTTAGTAGGTCCTTAGGGGTGTCTCTACACCTAATGCCCTAAAACCATCTGGTTTGGGAGTCATTGACTTAACACTCGCTACAAGGGTCAATTAGAAAGCTTAAGGGAACCAACATTGCACAACCTGACCAAAAAAAAAAAAAAAAAAAAAAAAGAGAAAAAGAGAAAAAGAAATATGCCATTGTGTCATTCTAATAGGAATTTCAGTAAATTCTGAGATAAAGAGATATTGCATATTAGAAAGATTTGGAAGCCTCATAATTTTGTAGTAATTCACTGTACACAAATTTCAAACTTGTGATGTGTTGTGCAAAAATATACCTAAATTAATAGGTAAATAATTGTATGTTTTACCTGCAAGTGCACAAGGTCAACAGAGTAGTATATGGTGCAAGTATAGGATCATTCCCACGAGGATTGCTGAATTTATATTTAAAAATAAATTCCTTAAGCAAAAGTAAAGTAAGATTGATTATTGATGAGATGATAATAAAGGGTAGGGCTTTGATATCCACCACTAATTATGCTCAATTAATATAACAATATGCCAATGCTTTGATCAAGTTATGCATATTTAATGTTTGCCAACCTAAGGGTTAAACTCTAACGCCTTAAGCTATTGACTTCCCTAAGCAACGAATTAGCCACTTGGTCCATGCTCTAATTCTTTTCTTTCCTAAAGGATTTAACATATCTATACTAAGTTGTTCTTTAGAAAAGCATATGTTCTATGGAAATCGACAAACACACAAGGCCTAGGGCATGGATACATACTCCTAGTTCCCTATGTTGATTAACCCAAGAATCGCGATGTAGATTCTTTTGTTACTTAAGTTAAACCCAGGACTTGGTCATCCAAATTGATCTAACTAACAAGTCCATACCACATGCATATGTTGATCAGACATACACATATGAGGAATTCATACAAGCAGGTATTAATTAAGTTAAATAGCACAACATGATCATCACAAGGCGCCAATATTGAAATATTAATTTAATATAACTAGGGCTTCAATCTAGCCCTACAAAATAAGTTAGCTACACATAGGGTTGATATTAAACATCTTCATAAAAGAAAAGAAAAGAAAAGAATAAACCTGAGACTTGACTTGAGAGCTCCTATTCTTCTCCCTTCTCCAAGCCTACCTATTCTAAAGGCTTAGGAGTTTATTTATAGGCTTTAGAAGTCCTTGGAAAAGTAGTAAACCCTAGGGTTTTCGCAGGGTTTCAGTCCTATTACAATTTGGAGTTTGAAAAACCCTAATATGGAAATAGGAACATTGTAGCTGCCACTTGGAATGCCTCCTGCGCACGGGTGCGCACGATCGCACGTCTGCGATCGATGCCTCTTTTGCCTGTGCTCGATCGCTCATGGCCTGGCTCGTTCAGTATCTTCTCTGGTATTGCGCTCGATCCCAGGTACCTTGCGATTGATCGCAGTACCAAGGAGCTCCAATTTTTCCATATTCTCTTTTTGAGCCTGAATCACCCAGTTTTACTTCACTTTCTTCCAAAAGCCTGTAAAAACATCAAAAACACAAAAAGGATGTAAATTGACCTAATTAACCAAAACCAAAGGATTAAAACATGTAAGATAAGGGCTGAAAATATGAATATTTTGGCGCTTATCATGATGATTTAGCATGTCCTTTGTAAGTAATTGCTCTTTGCGATTCCAATTCATTGTGAAGGTGGAGTTCATCTCTTTAAGTTTGCTTATGAATGAAAATCATGATCTTGAAGTGATGCTTTAATTTTTGGAATAACATGAACTGTGCATGAGGTTTGTGGGTAACATTTCTGAAAACCCTCACGAGACTTCACTCGTCCACTAGAGAATTCCTAGTGGTTTAAAAGGCTTGTTGCATATGCTAAATGCAATCGTACATCCCACGAAAGATGGAATTATCTCTTTTATTTTCTGTTTTTTCATTCCTGTTTTTAGTTTTGTATTGCTAAGGGACTAGCAATATGTAAGTTTGGGGGTGTGATAAGTGCTAAAATATTCATATTTTCAGCCCTTAACTTGCATGTTTTAATCCTTTGGTTTTAGTTAATTAGGCCATTTTAATTCCTTTTTGTGTTTTTCATACTTTTGCAGGCCTTCAAAAGAAAATGAAGTAAATCTAGATGATTTGGGCTCAAAGAGAGAAGATGGAGAAAATTGGAGCTCCCTGACACTGTGATCGATCATAGGGTACCTGCAATCGAGCGCAGTACCCGAGAGGATTAAACACAAGGCCAGGAGCGATCGAGCGCAGGACAGAAGAAGGATCGATCGCAGACCTACGATCAAGCGCACATGGGTTGCGATCGATCGTACCCGTGCGCATGAGACATACCAAGTGGCGGCCAGAATGTTCCTCTTTCCATATTAGGGTTCTCCAACTCCCAATAGTAATAGGTTTTGAAACCCTACGAAATCCCTAGGTTTACTACTTTGTCAAGGACTTCTAAAACTTATAAATAGACCCTTAAGCCTCTAGAATAGATATACTTTGTAAGGAGAAAAAAGGAGCTCTTCAAGTCTCGGGTTTATTCTTTCCCCTTTCTTTTCTTTTCTTTGTGAAGATGTTTAACATCAATTTTATGTGTAGCTAATTTAATTAGTGGGGCTTGATTGAAGCCCTAGTTATGTTTAGTTAATATTTCAATATTGGCGCCTTTGTGATGATCTTGTTGTGCTATTTAACTTGATTAATGCCTTCTTGCATGAATTCCTTATATGTGTGCGCCTGATCAACATATGCATGTGGTATGGACTAGTTGGTTAAATCAATTTGGATGGCCGAGTCTTGGGTTTAACATAAGTAACAAAAGAATCCACACCTCGATTCTTAGGTTAATCAACATGGGGAACCGGGAGTATATGCCATGCCCTAGGCCTCATGTGTTTGTCTATTTCCATAGAACATATGCTTTTCTAAGGAACAACTTAGTATACATCATGCTAAATCCCTTAGAAAGGAAAAGAGTTAGAGTATATGCCATGCTTAATTCGTTGCTTAGGGAAATCTATAGCCTTAGGAGAATACGCCATGCCCTTAGGTTGACAAACATTAGATATGCATAACATGATCAAAGCATTAGCATATTGTTATATTAGCTAGATATAATTAGTGGTGGATATCAAAGCCCTACCTTTTATTATCATCACTTAGACAATCAATCTTTGTTTTACTTAAGGAATTTATTTTTAAAAAAAAATTCAGCAATCCTCGTGGGAATGATCCTGTACTTGCACCATATACTACTATGTTGACCTTGCACTTGCAGGCAAAACGTACAATTATTTACCTATTAATTTAGGTAGATATTTTGCACATCAATCATTACCCGGTCTGGAGAAAGCTGCATTAACCTGCTCATTAGCAACATTAGTAAAATTTCTAGCAAGAGGGTAGTTATTTACATGTTGCATAGGACTTGAACAAAATGAGAAAGATTCATGTGGTGTGTGCATGTGGGCAGTATTAGGAGCAAAACCAGCAGTCATCAAAACTTGATCTAACTTCTTGGTGATAGCCTCAACCACTTGGTCGGCCATGTTTGGGGAATGACCTGCTTCATACAAACTCTTTGTCTTGAGTGCTTTAGGTGCTTGTGGCCTTTGTTTGGTGGAAACCTGCTGAAGAGAATTGTTGCTCAAATTTTCAAACATAGGCCATGCTTCATCTTCGCTTTTTAACATGAATGTTCCCCCACAAGATGCATCCACCATTTTTCTATTGGACTCGGTCAGGCCATCATAGAAACATTGCACTAGCTGCCACTTCGGGATAGCGTGGTGTGGACATGATCTAAGTAAGCCCTGCTGCCTATCCCAAGTCTCATGGAAATCTTCTCCCTCATATTAGGAGAAGCTAGTGATAGCTCTCCTAGTGTCATTGGTCATTCCTATGGGAAAATACTTCTTAAGAAATTCTTGCTGCAATTGAGCCCAAGAAGTGATAGAGTTGGGTGTTAAGGACTGGAACCAATGCTTGGCCTTTTCCTCGAAGGTAAACTTTGTATAGTGCTGGGCTTGATTTCATAATGGGCTACCGTAACCTCTAGCAGCTGGAGACATGTGGGAGTAGTGTAAGTGGTAGGAAGATAATGATCATGCAAAGCCACGTTGTTAGCGTCTCCCATGGTCTCAGTGGGACGCTCTTCTAGCAAATTAGGAGTCCTTTGGGATCTAATTTGTCTAAGAGTGCGTTCAATTTCAAGGTCACAAGGAATTAAAGGAAAAGACAAAGAACGGCGACCTAGCATAAACAAAACAGAAAGTAAAAAGAAAAGAAAAACTAAGCTAAAACAGAAAAGTAAAGCTCACAAACAGCCTTAGATGCACTTAGGGTTTTGGATGCAGGTTGCTGCAAGTGCGCTCGATCGCACGACAGGGTGCCCTCGAGGGTACTGCCGCAAATGGGTGCGAGCGCAGGAGGGGAGGGCTTGAGCACTGCTGGCTTGATTTAACTGGAGTGCGTCCATGCGCTCGATCGCACGGGATCTGCGTTCGATCGCAATCACAGAGAGGGTAGCTACGGACCTGTTTGCAAATTCTAATAAAATAAAATAAAAAATAAATAAAAAAAATAAAAACAAAACACAAAACATAATTAAAGTTAGCAACTTAAAGCAGAAAAAAGATTTTTAAGCTAAAATTAGTCCCCGGCAACGGCGCCAAAAATTGATGTGGTATTTTTGTGACCACAAATATCAATTATAAAATTACCACTTGCAATAGGACGAATCCCGTAGGATAGGGCTATATTGAGAGTGTCGAACCTCAAGGACTGCAGTTGTTTAATTATCAAAATTTGAAAGATTAAAATTAACTTAATTTAAAAGAGGCTGATTTGTTTGTGTAATTTCAAAGTGCATGAAAATAAAGAGAGTAAATATATGAGAGAGAGAGAGAGTAGGGTGTTGACTTCACCACTATCCGCACATCAATGGTTAACCATATTTAATTCTAGCAATTCATTCTATGCATGTTATAATAGAAACAAGAAAACACATGAAAATAATTTCATACAATCAATGGAATAGCATAACTCATCTTCGGTTGGCACGGATCGTCTACCTAAATTACACTAAACTAGAGTGTAGTACGATCCGTCTTTCCTAGGTATGGTCTATCTAACCCTATTGATTGCATATCAATTAAGAACCATTGTATAACCATCATTCTTATAATCACAGAAAATAAGAATGATTTGAATTCAATAATAGCAAAATACTTTCTAAGACAAGACAAGAATTTTACCAATATTGAGCTGGACTTTAAGAATAATTGCATTTAATATGAAGAACTTAAATCAACTGTAGCAATCCTCAAAGTTATACAATCAACATGCATAAAATTGAAAAACTAGAAAATTAAATACAATGAAGCCATTGTGCTTGGAAAGGGTTACATCAATACCCCACGAAGGGGTTTAGCCGCTCATGATCTTCTAAGCCCCACAGACAATTTACTGAATTTTTACTCTAGAAAGCGGTGTGTCTGTTTACAATGTTTAGAGCCCTATTTATAGGAATTAGGAGAATCCTAAAAACCCTAGAAACCTTGAGAAAATCGGAGGTCAATCTCTCAGTCCAATTGGCTGACTGAAAAGCAACTCCACGCTGGAAAAGGATTGCTGTCGTGCACCACATGCCCGTGTGCACTCGATCTGAGGTTTGTACACTCAAGCGCAATGTGTTCGAGCTTAGTTGTTGTGGGCACGAGCGCAGGCATGCACTCGATCCTTGGCCGCAGATGCTCGAGCGCAGGTGCGCTCGAGCTTAGGAATAGCTACGCTCGATCCTAGATCCAGAATGCCCAGCTTTTGCCTTTTTAAGCCCAATTTCCAATGGTTTGTCAAATAAAACCTAAAACACAAAAACAAAACAAAATCAAACAAATAACAATGTTAAGGAATTAACATATGTAAATTAAGGGGCTTGAATGTGCAACATTCGGTGCTTATCAAGTTCTGCCAAGGCTTTGTCTACTTCACTTCGAGGAGCCGTGATTCACTGAGGTTCCGCCGTGTTACGGGAGTTTGTGCCTCGACGAGTGTGGTTATGCAGGGGATGGCGACTCTCACCTTGTTGGCTGTGATTGTCAGAATGGAGGTCTCGATTATCGAAGCGATGACCGTGATTTGCTTGCCCATCAGAATGTTCAGCCTAATTGATTGGAGATGGAGAGGGAAATTGGAGGCGCAGTTCTTCGTTCTACTGGATTAGAAGTGCCATTTGCGCTTTGAAAGAAGCAATGCACTCCTTGTCACCGGTGTTCTGATGCACAAATGGTGGCCTTTGATTGGCCTGGACTAGTGGTTCTTCGATGCGGGCTTGGCTTCTTGACCTTGTGTTCACCATTACTACGGATATTATTTTTGTATGAACGGCTTAGTCGTTTCCACAGACGCGCCAAACTGTTGGGACAATTTCCGGTACGATGGACCCAAGGTGAATCCAAGCCAATCCTTTCTTCTTTGGTGCTACCTGTCAAACCTACAAAAAACAGAGCACACATAAAGACGACGTGCCGGGGTGGTAGGCAATTCCTCCTCCTATGCTTAAGTCAGTGTTTGTGCAGACTCAGTATAGAGTTTAGAGTTGTTCGTGTGCGTACCTCTGAAGCGAGGTCTTTTATTGTTGATTATGCGGAGGTGGCTATGATGACCGGGCAGAGGATCTGGGATTTGAGTGTAACGGCTGGTCGAGTTAATATTCATGTCTCCTGTCATTATGATCGGTAAGAGTCTGTTATCTATATTGATCAGATTCTGACGATGGCGAGTAACTATCAAGAGTCTTTTATAAGCTGATCGTAACCATTCCGATGATCCTACTATGTGTGAGTTGTCCATATAGCCGAATCGTATCCTGACTGTGATGGATGCACTTGGACATTAGGTCTGGGAGATTCATTGTGGCAGAGTAATTGATCCTCGGTCGACCAAGAGTGTAACAAACGACGTTGCATTTGCTGTTTCACGCTGGGTCGCATTCATAGGGCCCATTCAGATGTATCGGGCTTTCTTGGAATGTTGGGCCTCTAACCCATGGGTTCAAGTGATGGGTTTATGTGTAATACTAATCATTCAAGTCGACTATTAGCGTCCACTGCAAAGTGGATGCTAATAATCACCTATCAGCGTCGACTTCTGAAAGTGGACACTGATATGTGATCATTAACGTCGACTTTGTAGTCGCCCCTAATGAGGTTGCCCCTTGATGAGTAGATTTCTTGTAGTGTTTGTCAATTTGTGACAAAATCAGGGAGTAGTCAAGAAGAACATAGAACATTTTTTATGAGTTAACTGCAATCATGTGTTTTATTTTTTTTATCTTTTTTATTAATTAGGTTTTGTCACTGAATTGCCAAAGAGGGAGTTGTTAGTTTTTAGGTTGGTTAATTCGGTGTCCAAAAGTGTAATTTCTTATCGGTTGAAGCTTCGTTTGCGAGAGTTCTTGCTAGCATCCGAACAGCTACATTACATAGTGAAACCTGAGAGCTCCATTCGTTGCACGTTCGCTGGGCCGTCTGAACGTGATGAGTAACATAGTAAAACCCGAGAGCTTCGTTCGCTACACATTTTCAAGTTCGTCCGAATGGGGTGAAGTCGTGTCCGAACGTAAGTCAGGGCGTCTAAACGAAAGTATGTTGTTGCCACATTAGGGTTCTCCATCTTCAGTTTGGACTTGTATCAAACCCTAGGTCTGAACGCTATCACATATTTTCCATAATAAGGTTTTCTACTTCAACAAGGAAACATAATTCTCAGTTCCCTATATATAGGACTATATAGAGCACAATTTTTCAAAGTAACTGAGAGGGAAAATTTTATATTGTGCTAAGAGAAGATTATCAATATTCTTAGCTTCAAATCTTCCTTCTCTTAGAGTGTTGCTGTGTTTGAGAAGCAGTTTTGTTCATCAACGATAAGAACTTTATCAGAAAATCTGATAAAGGAGAATCACTTCAAGAAGATTGTCGGGTTAGGAAGACAAGCGGGAAACTTGTTGATCTTACAGAGCCCAGGAGTTGGAAAGGGTTGTAAGTGTCATTGTGACTGTAATTTGGATTTTCTTATAGTGATTTCTGGGTTTGGCTGCTCCAGAGAAGTTTTACTTTAGAGAGCTCTCTGAAAGGTCTTCTCTTTGTCATCAAAATATATCTGTGTCTTTGATTTATTGTTTTTCATATTTTTGTGATTGATTGTTGCATGCTTCTTAATTTTTATTCCGTTTGTGTTAAACACCTATTCACCCCCTCTAGGTGTATTTTGGAGTTTGTTTATATTTTCAATATTAATGTTAGATTCATTCTTAAATAAAATTCCAACATTAGACGTTGCGAGGTAGAGATAACAGCTAGTTAGCAATAGATTACGATCCCAAGTCCCAACTGCCAATTGGATTGCCATTGCATGAGATATAAGTTTTCTCTCTCTCTCTCTCTCTCTATAACATAACATGAGACATCTTATCAAAAATAAATAAAAAATAAAAAAATAACATAACATAACATGAGACATGGGTTTCTTTAGTGGATAGGCAACATTCAAAAATATGAATTTATGACTGGAGTCCGACATTAAAAAATTAAATGTTAAGAAGATGAAAAGTCTCTAAATATTTCATTCAATTACAAGCTCTTTTTTATAAGTTTCCTTTTTTTCTCTCAGTTTTTATTCAAGTCTCATTCAAATTTGAATTCTTTTCTTCTTCTTTAATTTCATTATTTTCTAACTTACGATTCAAATCCTTAAAATCATTTCATATCTAATCAGTGATTTAAAAAAAAAAAAGTTAATTACCAAAAACTCAACCAATCACTTGCATTAATTTTTTTAATTTGATTTTCAGAAATTTTTACACTAATTTGTCTTTTCTCGTGCAAATTGAAAGTGTTGGATAATCCTATCATAAAGATTAAAGTGAAGTCAAAATGTATCGAGTGAGAAGAATGATTTTTATATAAAAACATAATATTAAAGTAAATATTATCTAATTAATATTTTATTTATTTATTTATTTTTTTAAAGTCTCACTTAAACTTCTCCCTTAGGCCTCAAAGGGTATGTCGAACTGGCCCACATGTCAAACAGTGCGTATGAATGAGAATGGCGTTCCCAAACCAAAAGACTACATATATATGCTCAATGCGGCATGCTCAATTTGAAGGTGCGTATGAATGAGAATTGACAAAGTCTCAATTTTTTTTTTTTTAGCAGGACATTGATAATTGTACTATTATGAATTGGTTGTTTCATTCTACGGGGCAACAGTCTCTTGACTTTGGTCAGCCTTGACCAAAAGATATGCATGCATGCCCATGCTCGGAACGAGAAAGTCTAACGTCCTTCTCTTGTCTTTATCTCGCATAGTAAGATCCATATGGGTAAACATGTGGATCCTATATTCAATAACTTATTTTTAAAGAATTTGAATGGGAGAAGGACAAGAGAACTACAAATAGAGGTTCTCTCTTTCTGTTAGGCAGTATTTATTAATAGAAAGTGGTCTAACTTTCAGAAAATATATATTTTAACGAAATCATTTTTCTCCTAGAAAATATATTTTGGTATTTGCCTTATAACAAAAAAGAATAATGGTGGAAAACGATTTGTGACTTTCGTCGGAGGTCTCGTGGTGGCCCGACAGTGGTCGGACAATTTGAGATGGAGAAACTCAAACTCGAAATTTTAAAACGGAAACAATTTTTCAAAACTTATAAAGAAACTTCTTTTTTTTTGTCGAACTTTGAATTTCAAAATTCCCTTAATGCTATTTATTTTCAATCCATACATAAACCTTTGAGACACAAATTATTATCCGGTAGAAGCTAAGAAAGAGAAAAAGATCAAAACTCTTGTACACTACATTATTCAAACATGATCTACAAACTTGGAACGAAGGTTATTCATAATGGGGCGCGCCTTACACATGGCCTCCAGTGCCACCGCTTTGGGCACGGTGATTCCATTACCTTCAGCCATGTCTACTTCTTCCTTGCCAACCCTTTCCCACTCAAAGCACTGAATCAATGACCCCAAAGCCAACCCCACCGTTCGTTGGGCAAGCCCTGCCCCTGGACAGGCCCACCTTCCTAGCCCAAATGGCATTAACTTGTGAGCCTCAGCCTCGCCGCACTCAAATCTCTCGGGCTTAAAGCTCGTTGCGTCATCCCACACCTTGGGGTCTCTGTGTATGGCCCATGCATTCACCAATAACATTGTGTTACGTTGTACATCGTATCCTTCGATGGTGCAATCATCAGAGGACATGTGGGGTACTAGTAGTGGGGCTGCCGGGTACAGTCAAAGGGTCTCTGAGATTATGCTTTGAAGGTAATGCAGTTTAGACATATCTGGTTCATCCATCAAATTCTCTTCCCCTATTTTACTGTCCAACTCAGCTTTGGCCTTCTTCAACACATGAGGATTGTTGAGCAGATTGGACATTAATTGGACATTGCCCACTCTAATGTTACTGCTGAAGTGTGAGTCCCAACAAATAGCATGACCTGCTCAATATACATATTAGTACACAGGTTAAACAAGAAAAATGGATTGATTATTGAGAGTATAACAACTATAATTGACCAAGATTTTATAATAAGGTCACTGTCGACACACAATGTGCTTCTATAAAGATGCCCCAATCACCATCCATTAAATAAAGAGAGCCTGATCATACTTGATATGTACACTTGCATGCATGAAGCGACCTTTCCCACTGAGGAATTGATTGACATTTTATTCTTCTAATTGTCTACTTTTACAAATTAAACAAATCTATCATTGAATTTATGAAATTATGTGGATCCCATTCAAATTCAATGGTAAATTCACTCATTCACTATATGAAATCAAGATAGTTGAAACATAAGTTAAAAGATGATTTTTTTTTTTAGCATTTCTCTTTCCCATTAGCCATTCCTATGACCGGCATTATATTATCTATTTTTAGCTCCTTATCCATTTTCGACCTGTTATACGGTTATACCTCTAAAAAAATTAAAATAATTAAAAAATTAAATATTTTTTTGTAATTCTTTTATTTTAAGTATCTGGAAAGACTTACCGAAATATGGCCTTTAATAATCTGGTCAGTATAGTATTCCGGCTGTGATTTCTGCAAAGAAAGAAGATGGTGGATCATAGTGTTTCCCTCCTCGTTACCCTTCATCTTGTCAATAAGAGCTTGCAAGAAGGCATCCGTCTTCTTGGCAAGCCCCATCAGCCTCTTCTCGAAACCCCCATGATCAATCCACCGCAAAATGGGCACGAAATCTTGAGGATTGGACGCCCCTCCATTCTCGGTAATCTCTCTCATTATCTTCCTAAACTGCCTTGCCTCTTCCTCGTCCTTCACGTCCTCCCCGTACCCGTAGTACCTCTTCCCGGCCACCATCCCCATTATGATGTTAAAGGTGAGCTCCAAGAACATTGATTTTAGCTGCACCTTGGTGAAATCTTGGGACGAGTTGCGTCCTAGATTGCGCAGCAAACGCTTGATCTCGTCCCTTCGGATGCCCAAGAACATGTTGAGGCGGTTGGTTGAGAAGATCTCTAGCGCACAGATTCGGCGGAGGTTGCGCCAGTGGTCGCCGTAGGGGGCTGTTACCACGGTGGTCATGTTGTAGCCGATATGCTTGCCCGCTAGGGAGGGAGGACGGTTTGCTAAGACAATGTCGTTTTTGGTGAAGCATTCTTCGACTGCGGATGGGGACGATAGGATAACCACCAGGTGGGAACCGAATCGGAGAGAGAAAATTTGGCCGTATTTTTGCGAGAGGCTGTGGAGAGTCCGGTGGAGAGGTTTTTTAGCGAGATGGAGATGACCCAGAATTGGGAGAGAAGGTGGGCTGGGAGGGAGGTGTTTGGGTGTTGCTGTTCGAAGGCGGATGATCAGCTTGAAAGCAACGGCGACGACGACAAGAGAGAGGGATGAGAATATCAACACCATGTCTTCCATTTTTCCTTCTGATATGCGATGATGGCCACGACGAGGCCTGGCAGTGCCCCAAATAGGAACAAAAACTCATTTGGCCTCCTCAACACCTCACGTCAGTGAGTGCGTATGCATTTGTTTTATCTTCTTGCTTTGGCTTTATATATATATATATATATATATATATTGAAACAAATAACCGCAACTAAATAAATAAACAATAGATAGATATCTTATAGTTCCCCAGTCAGAGAAGAGATGGGTGAAAAACGTGGGCATGTGAGCAAGTTTTCCTTTGTTTAGTACTTTCAATCTACATCTTTAGCGTTCAAACATGCCAAAAAATATATAACGGTGTTCTGTCTGATGCAATTCTTTAAATCTTGAGCGTTCATGAATACATGGAAGGCTAAGTTTTTGCTGTGTCATCACTCATAAACCATCTACAAATTCCTTAAAAACATGTTTAGATAATTGAGAGATTTTAAATTTTAGGGGGTAATTGCAAAAGCAATGAAAATTTAGCTAGGGAGTAAAGTGAAGTTTCCACTACAAAAACCAGGGAGTTTTTTGACGTGACAAACAGTAATACACTTTTTGCAACATCAATAATTATTGACATGGCTAAAGTCACACATCAATAAAAACTTTATTGACGTGGCGCATTTCAACACGTTAATAATTGTTGATGTGTTAAAACGCCACGTCATAATTATTGACGTGCCATTATGACACGTCAATAATTATTGACATGTCGAAAAGCCACATCAATAATTATTGACGTGTGGAAAAGGCACATCAATAATTTATTGACGTGCTATTTTGACACGTCAATAATTATTGATGTGGCAGTTTGCCACGTTAAAAATTTTTGACGTGTTAGAATGCCACATCAAAAATTTTTAACACATCAAAAATTATTAACGTGCCATTATTTCACACGTCAATAATTATAATTAATTATAATTAATTTTAATTAATTTCAATCGTATTAATTATACAAAATATGTGTTTAAAAAAAATTAGGTAATAAAATTTAATTGGTATATATATATATATATATATATATATATATATATAATTATACCCGATTCAAAATATTATCATGATTTCCTGAAAAAATATATGGTGCATTTTAGCTAGAAATCATTCTAGTAATATTAATATAATAGCCATATTAATTTTTTAAAAATAAATTACAGAATGCATTTATTTTATACGACCCGCAAACCCCACATGAACCCGGCCAACACAAAATATGTGTTTCTTGTTATTTCCAAGTGCCAAAACAAACATTTCGTTTCTTTTATAGTTTCTTGCTAATACACTGGTAACTAGTAATTAATTACTAGTTTTTATAGTTTTTCTTTTTCTTTTTTTGGGTGGGTGGGAGGAAAAGAAGGGAAGAGGATAGAACCACTATCCTATCACGGTCAACTATACTTAATTCTTTATCTTATTAAAGACATTAACCCATTACCCTTAAAAACATTAACCTATTACCCTGGGTGGATAGCGGGAATTGAACCCACATCTTCTCCTTGGCAAAGAGAAATTTTACCATTCAACTATATCCGCTTGTTCTTGATATACAATGTATGGACCTTATTTCTGTGCAAGCCAGAATATTAAAGAAATGAAATGACAAAGAAACAACTAGTAAGCAATTATAAGGGAGTATCAGTTTCATGTCGTGAATGGTAGAGGGGAGGATGATCTTGAAGAAGTGTGAGGGTGTTGTAGCCGTATTCGAACTTGACCTCCAGTTGTACACCACTCTAGTCCGGCGAGTTCTTGACATATCTCGATTGTTCATTGATCCTACAGTGAAAATGCTTAGAAGCTCAGCTCTGATTCTCAGTGAGTGAATTATTGAGCCATCATGAAAAAATGAATTTTATTATTAACAATCTAGAATATTAATTTATTTGTTTTCTAATTAGTCTTAAGTATATTGTATTTATAAATAATATAAGAGGAAAAAAATGATATATATATATATATATATATATATATATATATATATATATATATATATTAGTAAAAATTTAAAAAATTATTTTTCTCTTATTGACGTGTCTGCATAGGACACATCAATAATTCTTGAAGTGCCACACGTGACACGTCAAGAATTTCTTGACGTGTCCTGTGTAGACACGTCAAGAAAGTTCATCAGGAAGGCGCGAACGCCATCTGCCCCAACCCCCCCCCTCCCCCCCGCTTTTTTTTTTCATTCCTTTTCCCCTCCTATCTTTCTTTCTCCTCCTGCGTGCCCACAGCCCTCCCTCCGATCCATTTTTTTTCACCGCCGGCAGGCAACTTGTTTCTCCGTCTCCGTCGATCGACTCACACGCATTCTCTCACTCACTCACCCTCTCACTTGTTCTCTCTCTCACCCGCTCTCTCTTTCACTGGTTCTCTCTCTCACCGGCCGTCACAACGCCGTTCCTCCCTCTGGCCGTCACGACCTCTCCCTATGGCGATTCTCCGGCCTCTCAATTGATCTGGTGTATATATATGTATATATATATATATATATAACTTACAATGTATATAATTATATATTAATTGATGTCGTTATTAGCAAATTTTACATGTTAACTAATTAATTTATTTGTTTGAGATATATGTTTTGTATTTATGAATTTGTTTAATTAATTTGTATGGTGAGATTGCTATATATGAACATGCATGCAAAATTACGTACGTAAATTGTTTGAAATTAGGTTTTTTTTTGTGCAGGTTTTTGCATTTAGATTTGGACCATAATGTTGTGTAGGTTTTGCAAATGTATGTTACCAAAAAAAAAAAAAACACAAAAAACAAAAAAAAAACACAACAACAAATAACAAATGCATATCCATTTTGGACTTTAATTTTGTTTAGGTTTTGAAAATTTAGAATATATATGTAAATGTTAAAAAAAAAAACAAAAAACAAAACAAAAGTGATAAGCGCCGAATGTTGCACATTCAAGCCCCTTAATTTGCATATGTTAATTCCTTAGCGTTATTATTTGTTTGATTTTGTTTTGTTTTTATTGTTTTCAGGTTATAAATAAAGATGCAATTAATTTCATTGATTTTGGGCTTAAAAGCACACTTTGAGAAGACCTAGAAGATATGGTTAAACTTAACCAATCATGGTTAAGTTTAATCAAATAAAGAAAATGATTAATTCGGAATTTCTCAAATTGGAGTCAAAATCGGATTGGATTCAAATTTGGATTCTGCATACGTCTCGGTATTTTGGCCATAACTTTCAGCTCAAATATCCGATTGAGGTGATTCAAGCGGCAGTGGAAAGCTAACTCAAATTTCTACAAATAATTGTGAAATATAATTTTCCTAATTCGGAGCACCGCAATGCCAAAATCGCCCCGCAAGATAGGAACGCAATTCTGGGCGAATCCTATTCCGATTTGGACTTAGGTTTTCTTTATCCTAATTGGACTTGGACTTAAATCTCCGAAATTTCTAGGTTTCCTAGGGCTTCTAGGACTGGCTTGCTCCCTATAAATAGACCCTTAACCTTCAAGAGAAGGTGTGCTTAGTCTTAGATACAAAAATCTTCTTGGAGGCTTGACCAGTTGAAGAGGAGATAATCCATGGCAAGAGGCCATCCTAGCACCCCGATGAGCGGCTAAACCCCTCCGTGGGGTGTTGATGTAACCCTATCCAAGCACAATGGTTTGATTGTATTTAATTTCTAGATTTTCAATTTATGCATGTTGATTGTATAACTATGAGGATTGCTACAATTGATTTCTGTTCTTCATATTAAATGCAATTGTTCTTAAATTCCAAAATCAATATTTGTGAAATTCTTCTCTTGTCTTAGAAAGTATTTTACTTTTATTGATCTCAAATTATTCTTGTTTTCTGTGATTATGAGGATGATGGTTATACAATGGGTTTAATTGACATATGATCAATAGGATTTGATAGGCCATGCCTAGGGAAGACGGATTGTACTACACCCTAGTTTAGTGTAATTTAGGTAGACAGTCCGTGCCAACCGAAGATGGGTTACACTTATTCATTGATTGTATGTATCCTGTTAAAGATTTTGATAATTTATACCTAGGAAAGACGGGTCGTACCGCATCTTAGTGGTTAGGTGGACGATCCGTGCCAACCGAAGATAGATTATGCTTATTCTTTAATAAGGTAGTTTCTTGTTTATTTATAACATGCATAGAATGAATTTCTGGGATTAATTATGATTAGCCATTGTTGTGCGGATAGAGGTGAAGTCAATACCCTACACTCTCTCTCTTATTTTAAATCTCTTTTATTTTCATGCACTTTAGTTTTAAAGAAAATCAAATCAAATATCTTTTTAATTAAGTTAATTTTAATCTTTCGAATTTGATAACAAAACCCCTGCAGTCCTTGAGGTTCGACACCCACTCTATAGCCGTATCCTACAAAGATTCGTTCTATTGCGAGTGGTTATTTTTATAATTGATATTTTTGGTCACAAAAATACCACACCAAAAAGAAAACAAATAACATAGCTAACTGGATTTATTTTATCTAGGGTCCCCATACATAACAAATGCATAAATGCTATAGTAAACAAAGGAAAAAAAAAAAAAAAAAAAAAAAAAAAAAACAACAACAACAACAACAACAAATAACCTAGCTAGCTCGATGTATTTTATCTAGGGTCCCCATATATAAAAAATGCATTTAGGTCTTGCAAATTTAGATTATGTAAATGTTATAAAAAAATGAAAATAAAATAAAATAAAATAACAACAAATAACCTAGCTAGTTAGATCTACTTTATCTAGGGTCTCCATATATAACAAATGCATTTAAATTTGGACCTTAATTCTGGTTAGGTTTTGCAAATTTAGATTATGTAAATGTTATAAAAATAAAAAATAAAATAAAATAAAATAAAAAAAACCAACAACAACAACAACAAATAACCTAGCTAGCTAGATGTATTTTATCTAGGGTCCCCATATATAAAAAATGCATTTAGGTCTTGCAAATTTAGATTATGTAAATGTTATAAAAAAAATGAAAATAAAATAAAATAAAATAACAACAAATAACCTAGCTAGTTAGATCTACTTTATCTAGGGTCCCCATATATAACAAATGCATTTAAATTTGGACCTTAATTCCGTTTAGGTTTTACAAATTTAGATTATGTAAATGTTATGAAAAAAAAAAAAAAAAAAAAAAAAAAAAAACAACATATAACCTGGCTAGCTAGATCTATTTTATCTAGGGTCCTCATATATAACAAATGCATTTAAATTTGGACCTTATTTTTGTTTAGGTTTTGCAAATTTAGATTATGTAAATATTATAATTAAAGCTAAATGTATATGTTTATTTGTTAAAAATAAACAAAAAATTGAAACAATGTAATTAAAGAAATACACTAAAAAAAATAACAACTAATTGAGAATCTCAACCTATATTTATTTTATTCAATTAGGGTTCCAGTAACTAAAGCTATGGACAAGAGTTGGATGACAAAGTCTAGAGGTACAAGGGAATACAGAGACGGGTGTAGATTACTCGTGGACTTCGCAGTTATGAATTGTACAATCCTTGACGGAAAAATTCACTGCCTCTGTAAGTCGTGTCGAAATAAGCAGCGCCACCCACCGGGTTTTGTATTTGACCCCTTGACAGGGGGTAAAAGAATAATGATTACATACATAAAAAAGTATTATCACGGTGAGAAGCCTGTACGGTCTCTTGTTGCAGTCTCCAATTCGACTACCACGATCATAGATGTGGGTATACGCACAGAACAAGGTGGAAACATGCACGCAATGTTGCGTGATCTATTCGGAAAGTACGGTGTCTGGGAAGACAATTGTGAGCCTCAAGTCGTGGTGCGAAGAAATGAAGAAATTGTGAATGAAGAAGCCGCTGAATGTGACGTACTAAAATACTACAAGTTGCTTAAAAAGGCAGAGAAGCCACTTCATGATGGGACCAAACATAGCAAGCTTAGTGCTACTATACATCTGTACAACTTGAAGTGCGTTAGTGGACTTAGTAACACGATATTCTCGTCTTTCCTTGAGTTCATCAATCAGTTGCTGCCTGCGTGTGATGAAGTTTTGCTAGTTAATACATATGAGGCAAAAAGTTTATAAGGGACATGGGACTCGGGTATGAGAAGATCTCGGCGTATCGTAATGACTGTATGTTATTCTAGAAGAGCAATAAGGATTTAGATTCATATACCGTTTGTGGAGTATCTAAGTGAAAGGATGAAATTTATTTAGATGAGGATGATCAACCCATCTCTTCGAGTAAGAAACGTCCGTTTAAGGTGTTGCGGTGGTTTCCATTCATACCACTACTACAGAGGCTATTTATGTCAGAACATACTGCCCCCTATTTGAGGTGGCATGCAGAAGGCCGAACTAAGGATGGTGTATTGAGGCATCCGACCGACGGTAAAGCATGGAGGTCATTTGACAATTTACATCCAGAATTTTCAGTGGACAGCAGAAACATAAGGCTTGGACTAACCTCAGATGGATTTAATCTATTTGGGAACATAAGCACATCCCATAGCACTTGGCCTGTAATGCTTGTACCGTACAACTAGCCTCCTTGGACGTGCATGAAACAAACATCTTTTATACTGTTCCTAATTATCCCGGGCCCAAAGTCACCTAAAATGGATATAGATGTCTACCTTCAACCCTTAATTGAGGAGTTACATAAACTATGGAATGTAGGAGTATGCACATTTGACCTCTCCAAGAAAAATAACTTTGTGTTGCGAGCGTAGTTGATGTGGACAATTAATGACTTCTCTGCATAAGCAGATTTATCCGAGTGGCCTAACAGGGGTGAGAAGGTATGTCCTTGCTGTATGCACTCGACAAGGTCCAGAAAGTTAAAATACGACAAGAAATCTTGTTATATAGGGCACATGCGTTACTTGCCCATGGATCATCCATGGAGGAGGAATAAAAAAACATTTGACGGCAACCAATGAACTAGAATGTGCCCCCGATGTGCCAACTGGAGATGAAATCTTAAGACAATTAGAAGAGATGGAATTTGGGGATGAGAATGCCAGTAAGGCAAAGATGGATACTAAGAAAAAAGATAAGAAGCGGAAGAAGAGTGGGCCTACAGAACACGGAGGAGAGACTGCTAATGTATTGTGGAAGAAGAAAAGTGTTTTCTTTAGGCTGCTGTATTGGAAAGATAATTTATTGCGGCACAACCTTGATGTCATGCACATTGAGAAATATGTGATGGACAACATACTAGGCAAAATACTGGACATTCTAGGGAAAACGAAAGACAACTTCCAAGCCCGCACAGACTTGCAAGAAATGGGTTTGAGACATACACTTTATCTATACATAGGCGAGGATGGTCAAACTTATATGCCCCAGCTTGCCACATGATGTGTAAGGACGAGAAAACACATTTTTTGAAAGTGCTTCGAATTGTAAGGATGTCAAACGGATATGTCTCGAACATTTTCCGATGTGTATGACTCAAGGATTGTACGATATCGGGTTTGAAGAGTCATGACAGTCATGTGATTATGCAATAGCTTCTCCCTATTGCATTGCATGGATTACTGTCAGGTAACGTGGTTAGACCACTTGTTGGGATATCTGCATTCTTCAGGGGCCTATGTTCAACGTCATTGACACAAGAGGATATGGACTGACTAGAGGGTGACATTTGTATCACTTTGTGCAAGATGAAACTGGTCTTCACCCCCAGTTTTTTTACCATCATGATTCACTTGGTCATGCATCTTGTCTGTGAATGCCGACTTAGTGGACCGGTACAGTATAGATAAATGTATCCGGCTGAGAGGTAAAAGAAGTTTATGCTTATTCATCATTTTTTTCCCTCCATTATAAAACCGTCACTAACTGTAATGAATGAATTATGTTCATATGTAGGAGCCTTGGGGCGTTCAAATCTTAATGTGCACAATAAAGCGGCTCCTGAGGGCTGCATTGCAGAGGGGTACATAGCAACTGAGTTGGTAGCGTTCTGCTCAAGGTATTTAGATAACGTACCAACATTTCACAATAGGGCTCAAAGAAATCCGGATGGTTCAAAGGGGGTTGGAACACGAGTCATCCTCAACCATATCACATTGACACAGACTCACTGATACATTACATTTTGTTTAACTTGGACGAGTTCCTTCAACTGCGGACGTAAGTCATGTTAGTAGTCTATGTAAGTTCAATATCACCCTACACCATTAATTGTGAATTATAATGGAACTAATTTCAAATTGTAGGATGTACATGAATATACTTAAGCGATCATGCGATAGGGAGAGAACGATGGAGGATCAGTTGGAAATTCAACATCATGAGCTGTTCTGCGATTGGTATCGTGACTACGTAAGACTAACGTAGTGTTTAACTATTACAGTCCGATTATATTTACTTCTGGTTTATAACAACTAACAAAACTAACTTTTTTATGGTCAATCATACGTAATATACTCGCAGGTCAATCAATTGGACGATCGACGAAAGAAGGAAATAGGTGACAAATAGTAATGCATTGTAAAGGGCCTAGGGAGACAGCTATCAACTACCAGCTTAGGAGAATTCTCCTATCCTTTATTATAGATTAATTAAGTTGTTAATTATTCTCTAGTCTATGCTCAAATGTTTTTGTTTTGTATTTGTTTGGATTATATACAAGTCGAAGGAACGGATAGATTGGATTGTGAGTTTTTGAGTGCGAAGGCCTATATAGACTGTTAGGAGTAATTTATAAGGAGAAACCAGATAATTGCAAATAATCGTCATCAGATAATCGCATAATTGTTTAGGCCGATTGCGATTACAAATTATAATGGTTTAAAAATTAGTAACCAAATAATATATATATATATATATATATATATATATATAAGTTTACTAACTAGACGAGGAATGCCAAGTTGGTCAACAGTGAAACGTTTCCCATTTGAGCATTGCAAGTGGAGCTCCAAAGCAAAGTCACCTCTAATTTTGTCAATATCCCTACAAAACAAAGCAGAGACACCTCTCCTAGATGCGTCTTTTGAAACAACAATATCAAATCTCCCCACGTTCTCACTAAAACTCGATTCTATAGTATGGTTTTCATTTAGAATCACAACATATATTGATTTATGAGTTCAGAAACATATGGGTACTCAAAATCAAAGAAAAATAAATCTTTTGAAGAAAATATACATGGACAAAATTTTTGGTTGTAGGACTCAAAATTGGTAGAAAAATAATTGTTTTTTGTTTTCATATCTCGTTTAATTGAGGAAAATGAATGAAAATAGAGGGCAAACGTAATGGAATCTAATACACTTTCTAAGTAAATTCGAAATGCATTTGTAGAAAAAGTGGGGAATAATATTTTTTGTCCAAAAAATTTTAATAAAATGACTCATTCTGACTGCATATATATCATTTCTCGAATTTCTGGACTTGAAGTGCACCCATTTACTAACCAGATAAATATAAACAATTTTTTGTTGAGTTGGATTTTCAATTTCTGATGGACTGGAGGCGGTTTTCCTCCTAGACCATAAAAAATATAAAACAAAATTAGGAAAGGAAATAATTTGGTTTTTACCCAAATTCTCTTATTTCTTAAACAAAGCTTCCAATTATCCAGGACAACTTATTAACCACCACAAGCGAAAAGATCCAAATTTAAATAAATACAACAATTCAACGTACATGTACATATGGCAGTATCTTTATTTATTAATATGAAGCTTACTAAGTAATGAACATATTCCACTAAAAACTCTAGACATTATTTTTTTTAAAAAAAATTTTTAAATTTTTTTTTAAATTTTTTAAAAAAACTCTAGTACATTGTTTATTCAAACATAATTGATAGACTCTGAAAGAAGGTTATTCATAATGGGGCGAGGCCTTACAAATGGCCTCTAGTGCCACAGCTTAGGGCATGGTGATCTCGTTACCTTCAGTCATGTCTACTTCTTCCTCGCCAACTCTCTCCCACTCAAAGCATTGAATCAATGACCCCGAAGCCAACCCCACTGTTCGTTGGGCGAGGCTTGCCCCAGGACAAGCCCTCCTCCCCATCGCAAATGGCATTAACTTATGCGGATCAGCCTCGCCACACTCAAATCTCTCAGGCTTAAAACTGGTTGCGTCATCCCACCATCTGAGGTCTCTATGTATGGCTCATGCATTCACCAATAACATCGTGTTACGCGGAACATCATATCCTCTGACGATGCAATCTTCAAAGGACATGTGGGGTACTAGTAGTGGGGCTGCAGGGTACAATCAAAGGGTCTTTGAGATTATGTTTTAAAGGTACCGTAGTTTAGACATATCTGGTTCGTCTATTAAGTCTTCTTCTCGAATTTGACTGTCCAACTCAATTCTAGCATTTTTCAATACGTTAGGATGGTTGATTAGATTGGACATGGCCCACTCTAATGTCATTGCTGATGTGTCAGTTCGGACAAGTAGCAAGACCTACTCAATATCAATTAATTATTACATGAGTTTGGAAGGAAAAAAAATGCATTGATTTTTGGGAGTAGAATTGACCAAGATTTTATGACAAGTTGTAAAATAGTTATTCATAAGATGTTGAGCTCATTCAATGTCATTGCCGACACTCTGTCCTAGCTAGACATGTACACTTGCAAGTTTTCTTGCAAGTTGCATGCATGAAGACACGTTTCCCACTAGCCATTGGGCCTTATCTAGTTTTACTTCCTTATCCATTTTCGGATAGTCGTATATCTATTTTGTCGACTTGTTATAAAAAAAGAAAAAAAAAAGAAAAGAAAAAAAGAGTAATAATAATAATAGAAAAGAAATCTAAAAAAACCAAAATATTTAGATATATTACAACTTTTAGTAGAAAATCATTTATAAATTGATTTTTTTTTTTTTTTACCATTTATAAGAATTAAAAGAATTAATAAATTAAACAAAACTATAAATAATAAACTGTCACATCAATATATATATATATATATATATATATGGTAATAACCTTAACCCTAGTTATCTGAGAATCATGTCATGTCAAAAAGTTATCTGAGAAAACTCAAAGACCTTTGATAATCTGGTCGGTGTAATAATGAGGCTATGACTTTTGCAAAGAAAGCCAATGGTGGATCATAGTGTTTCCCTCCTCCTTACCTTTCTTCTCGTCAATAAGGCCTTGCAAGAAGGCATCCGTCCTCTTGGCAAGTCCCATTAGCCTCTTCTCTAAACCACCGTGATCAATCCACCGCAAAATAGGCACGAATTCTTGAGGATTCGACGCCCCTCCATTCTCGGTAATCTCTCTCATTATCTCCCTAAACTGCCTTGCTTCTTCCTCGTCATTAACGTCCTCCCCATACCCATAGTACCGCTTCCCACCACCATTCTCGTTATGATGTTAAAGGTGAGCTCCGAGAACATTGATTTCAGCTCCACCCACTACAAAAAATTGTATTTTTAGTTACGACAGTTTAATAACGTGTCAATAGGGTTAACATGTTACTAAATGTTAGAAATGTAGTAACATGTCTGGCGTATTAATAATTTGGGTGTTGCTAAATTCAGTTTAGGAATGTGTCAATATTGATTTAGGGGTGGCTTGGCCCCCTCGATTTGGTCAAAGGGGTGGCTTGGAAATGTGGGTGGTCTGACTACCTTATATGCCCGAATGGGGGTGGGCCGAATCTATCCCAAATGGGTTTAGGGGGTGGTCGAAACCACCCCAAATGGGTTGGGGTGGCCGAGCTATCCTCATTTGGTCGGTCTGGGGGTGGCTTGGCTAAAGGGCTCGGCCATCCCTCACTTTTTCTTTTTCTTTTTTTTTAAAAAATATTTTTAAAAAAAAAATTTATTTTATTTATTTTTATTTTTTTTATTTTTTATAACTTTTTGTTTCATGTTTTAGGTTTAGTTTAGTTTAGTTTAGTTTATTTATTTTTTATTGTTTTATTTTTTTTTTTTAGTTTAGACGGATGGATTTTTTGCCAACGTAAGATATATTGTGGGGGTCTTTCGTTACTTTTTAAACATTGGGTGCCAAAACACAAATGTGTGGATACTTCTGAGGTAAAGTATATTTTCCCCTAAAGTTTTACATACAAAAGTGTCACATGCGACACGAGCAATATACAAAATACTAGTGTCTAAGCATACATGCTCTACAAAAGAGAACTAACAACTAGTCCAACAAAATATATACCCGACACATACCATTAATACATATATACCATCATCTCCTTCATATCATCCATGTTCATGCTCATGTCATAAAATCCATGAACTCATATGCTACTTATAAACCATATTATAAAAATCATAGAATCATGTCATAAACCATGCAAACCATCAAAATACTCATAACAACATGATCATCATATTAACTTGTACACATAAAAGCTCATAGGAATTGTTCATCAAACAATCATCAAAACATCTCATGAAACATCATCAATTCATCAAAGTATCACAAATCATCCTTTCTTCCAAGTGTTAGAAGAGTTATTAGGGTTAGTAAGTCATTAGGGTTTAGGGGTAGTTTGGTCATTATGATATTTCTCTAATCCTATATATTAGGATGCTTGTATTAGGTTAAAGATAAGATGAATAATACAGCAACCTCCTCTTCTCCCTCTAAACTTATTACTACAAACTTATTAACACGGTATCAGAGCCTTACGGCTTAGATCTTTGTTCCTTTGTTTGTGGTCTTAGTTTTTCTTTATTTTTTGTTTTGTTTTGGTGAGTGTTCTTCTAGTGGCAGCACCGCCCATGTGGGCTTAAAACCCACATGGGCAGTGCCTTAAAAGATGTTGCCTGTGGTTGAGTTTGAAAAGAGAAAAAAATTCGTTTACCGTGTGTTTTCAAGGTGGTAAGTTGTCGTTGTGCCTTGTGCAGTTGCGCTCTGTGGTTTTCCAGTGAAATCAGGAAATTTTTGGCAATTTTTAAGTCTCCGGCGGCCTTTTGTGGTGCTTTCCAGCGCTGTCTAATCGTTTCCATCACGTTTCAGGCATATATATGGCATTTAATCATGTTTTTTGAGTTATCCGTCGACCTCTGTGGTGTTCTGAGGTGTTTCCATCAATTTTGGTGGTCTTCGGCTGTTTTCCGACCATCTTTGATGAGTCTCCGACAAGCCTCCGGTGAAGGTTTCTATTTGGTTTTGCTTCTATTTTTGGTATTTCCTGCATGGCTTACCTATCTTCGGCAAGACTCCAGCGACGCTCCGGCGAAGGTTCCTGTTTGCTTCGTTTTTTTTTTTTTTAGCAATAGTAGTTCCGGCGAGACTTGTTGGTTGATCACGTTAAATGTGACCGTTGTTAGTTGTTGAGATCCGACCGGCCTTGGTTTTTTGTGGTGGTTTCTGACCAGTTCTTTTTGTCCAGCGAGATTCTACCGGCCTTGGTGTTTTGCGGTGAGATCCAGCTAGCGTTGATGTTTTTGCGGTGAATCCGATTTACCCTTGGTGTTTTGCGGCGAGGTCCGACCGGCCTTTGGTGTTTTGCGATGGGTTCTAACTGGTCCTTGTTGTTTTCCCACGAGATCCTATCGGCCTTGGTATTTTTCAGCAAGATCCGACCGCCTGTTGTAATTTCTGATGAGTTTTCGACCGGCGTTGAAGTTTTAGCAAATTTTCTTGTTATTTTTATGGGTCTTCGTATTATGTGCTCCAAGCTGTTTCAGCTTAAGGGGGAGTGTTAGAGTATGTTTTTATATGTGTTTTTCGTTTGCTTGGTTCTCCAAGCCGGATTTATATGATTTATATGATCCAACTTTAGGGGAAGTGTTAGAAGAGTTATTAGGGTTAGTAAGTCATTAGGGTTTGAAGGTAGTTTGGTCATTATGATATTTCTATAATCTTATATATTAGGATGCTTGTATTAGGTTAAAGATAAGCTGAATAATATAGTAGCCTCATCTTCTCCCTCTAAACTTATTACTACAAACCTATTAACATCACGTATTGTTGGCTCGAACTCAAATAGCTATTTTTTTTCCCCCCTAAACACATTTTAAAACATTAAAACATAGTATCTCTTGCCTAATAAGTAAAATACTTACACAATCCGCTTAGGTTCTCTTGAAGAACCTTGACCCACTTGTGAGTACCTATATGATGAGTTTCAAATGTTGCATATTTGTACCCCTTAATTTGCATATGTTATTTGTTTGATTTTGTTTTGTTTTAATGTTTTTAGGTCCCGAAGGAAAAGTGCAACTAATTCCATTAATTCCAGGGCTTAAGAGACTTTGGGGAGCATTGGCAGCAAAGTT
Organism: Corylus avellana; assembly: GCF_965113065.1. NCBI lineage: Eukaryota > Viridiplantae > Streptophyta > Magnoliopsida > Fagales > Betulaceae > Corylus > Corylus avellana. Next base: position 10,108,737 of record NC_142499.1, on the reverse strand, counting down.
GGATCGAGCTCAACACATGCATGAGGTTTGAGCACATATGGTGAAAGCACCCATCCAGACGGTGGAAAGTCTTGTCCAGATGGACGTGTGCTCGAGCACACCTAGTGTGCGATCGAGCGCACACGGGTGAAGTGTCCATCCGGATGGACCACTTATCAGACCTAGCGCCGGTTTTTAGGCAAAACCCTAGAAACCCTTATAAAAAGCAATGAGGCTTCAATTTACTCAAAGTTTGTGTACCTCAGAATTTATAGGAATTCTATCAGATGAAAAAAACCAAGGCTTAAGTCAAGATATGCATTTTTTTTTTTTTTTTTTTTTTTGTAGGCTGTACAATGCTCAGCTCCCATAAGCTTTCAAATTAACCTATGTAACAAGTGTTGGGCCAGTGACTCCTAAACTAGATGGTTTTAGGGCACTAGATATAAAAAATCCCTAAGGGCTTAATGACTCAAGTCAAAAAGGCTACGAAGTCAAATTAACCATACAATCAACCAATTTGAATTTTTCATCTTTTTACGCGAATGCTCAATGCTTAATGAGGCAAGAGGTCCTGTTACTCAATGAGAAACTCAAAATGGTGATTTTTTTTTTTTTTTTAAGCCAATGTTATTCATCAACAATTCATCTTACAAATTTCAAGATACACACTAATCAATTCAAATCTCATACCCCACAGACTTTATGCTAATGTGCTTGTGATGATCAACTCAAAACATGTGAAGTCTCTTTAAGCCAAAAATGAGTCAAAGGACTCAGATTTCTAATGACATGATGTGTTCAAGGTGTTAAAAAAGCAATTGAAATGCAAACCATAGTTACAGTGTAACTCTTGTCCTGAAAAACATAACAAAAACAAAAGCAAAACAAACAAACAAAATCAAATGACAAGAAATAACGAAAACGAGGGTTGCCTCCCACAAGTGCTAAGTTTACAGTCTTCAGCTAGACTATGCACAGCAGATGACGATCACTCCGGATAACAAGGATCCTCCAACAGTGTTGTCTCAATCTCCGGACTCTTCAATTCTAAAAATGGTTTCAGCCTTTGTCCATTTATCTTGAATGTGTTGCCATTCTTTGGATCCTCAATCTCAATGTCCCCATGAGTAAGAACTGGACGAATAATGAATGGGCCTGTCCATCGAGATTTCAGCTTGCCTGGGAAGAGATGCAGACGTGAATTGTAGAGAAGGACTTTTTGAACAAGTTAAAAGGATCGTCTCAAAATGCTCTGGTCATGAGCCTTCTTCATTTGTGCCTTGTACAACCTTGCACAGTCATATGCATCATTCCTTAACTCGTCTAATTCATTGAGTTTGAGCTTTCTTGTTGAGCCGGCTTTGGTAAGATTGAAATTTAACTGCTTGATGGACTAGTATGCTCTATGCTCCAACTTCTCTCTTGGACTCTTGGTAATTCTGGAATAGGAGCTGATGTTGAAAAAGTCTCTGTGCTCTCTTCCTTTCCCCGATGTGGTTCCTCTAGAACCTTAGTTTGCTCATCCTTCCTCTCTTCCCATTGATTTTCAACCGCTTCTTCACTCCTTAATGTGGTAATTGCTTGCTCATGATGGTCAGTGCACTCGTCCTCCATGTATTGTTCATTGGGATTGGCAACAAACTGACTTTGACACTCTTCTTCGTGGTATTGTTGAGGCCAATTGATGGGAGATGTCTTCTCTTCATGAGCTTCTATCTTGGTAGCGTATTCCAATAGTTGCAAAATGGCTTCATTGTGGCTAAGAAAGGAGTATGATTGACCATGGAACTGCGGAGATGGCTCCTCTTCTTGGTGTTGTGAAGGCCAATAGATGGGAGATGGCTCATGTTTATGATAATGTTGGGACAACTTGATGAGAGATGGCTCCTCTTCATGATAATGTTGAGATCAATTGATGAGAGATGTCTCCTGATCTACAATTGAAAACATGGGACAAGTCTTAGTGGTGTGGTCAATATGGGAACATATGGTACATACCTCGACTAGTGTAACTTGTTGAACAGTAGCACTACTATGATTAGTCATAGCTTTCATGAACATATCCAGCTTTTTCTCCATGGCAGCCATTTGAGACTGAATTCCTCCATTAGTGCTCTCTTCATATATGCCTTTTCCTTTGAGTCCTTGTCTCCCTTTAGATGGGAATTGTTGGGAGTTCTCACTTAAGGTCTCAAAGAGTTCTATGGCTTCCTTGCCGCTTTTCTCCATCAACATGTAACCACAAGCTAAATCTACAAGACTCTTGTTAGGATCATTTAAACCCTCATAGAATGCCAATACCTGATTGTCTTGAGATATATTGTGATGAGGGCATCTGAGAAGTAGCTCATTAAAGTGTTCCCATACCTCGAAGAAAAGGTCTCCATCTCTTTGTTGGAAAGTCATAATTTCCCTTCTCAATTGCCTTGTCTTTTGGGCTGGGAAAAATTTCTTTAAGAACTTTGTGGCCATCTCATCCCAAGTATGAATAGAACTTGTGGCCAAAGAATTGTACCATATCTTAGCATTATCTTTTAAAGACAAAGGGAAGAGGATAACCTGATTTCTTCTGGAGTTAAACCTTGAACATTTTGAGTCTTGCAGAGATCATAGAATTCTCGAATATGCCAATATGGGTTCTCTGTAGGTGTGCCTTTATAGTGTGGACTCATATTGAGCAATGGAGATAAATTGTAATTGCTCTGCACAATGGGCTGGAAATTAATGCATGATGGCTGGTTGAGGATTCGGGGACTGAATGAACTTTTCATAGGTCTTCGCACCGGAGGTGTATTGTTTCTCAACATGATTAAAATAAAAAGAAAATTAAATAACAAAATAAAAATAAAAACAAAAATAAAAGAAATAAATCAGATCTGTAATTAGTGTAGTAACTGTGCTGTTCTCTGGATGTGCGATCAATGAGTGACCTTAAATAAAACTGATTTAAGATCTTATAGAATGATGAGAAAGGAAGATTTTAAAAGTGGTTTCATGATTTTTGGGTGCTTGTAGAAGGAGTTATGATTTTTAGAAGATGCAAGTGTCAAAATAGGAATTTCAATTAAACAGAGGCACCGAATTTCGTGGGACTTTTGAGGTACCAAACAGTTATGGGTTACTATGATTTTTGGATATGTTGTGGATCTTTGAATGAGGAAAATTTCAAGCCAAAGTTTGTGTTATTTGGAGTTAAATTGAAAGAGTTATGATTTTTTCAAGTTTAATAGGTCGAGCTACAGAATAATTGAAGTACCTGCGATTTGGGAAATTAATTGGATGGGTTAATGATGTCTGTAAGCCACGATTTTTTTGGTATATGTTAGTCAAAAGGTTTAGGTTTATTGAGGATTAATTGTAGATTTTTTATGATCAGTTTTAATGTAAATGCTTGAGGAGTTTGTTTGACAAGTCATCAAAGCTCAAGATGACACATGCCTTACATGATAAGTTGCATGGAGACCAACTGTAGTTACTTTGTTGACACCTATAGCTACAGGTGTTACACAGCATGTCTGTATCGTTTCCTTGGTTGACACTTAAAGTAACATGTGCTTCTATGGCTTTCTTGGTGGACACTTGTCTTGTGGTTAAGAGGGAATTGGATGCATGTGGGACAAACATGTGGCAAGTTCTCAATGGAAAATGTCCCACATACGGTGGGTATTTAAGGAGAGCAAACCCTCTCAATTGCTCACAGCTCAAGTGAGCGTGAGATGAGGGAGAGAACCGGAAGAAGAAAGCAAAGAGAAGAAGAAAAGAAAGGAAAGAGAGGAGAAAGAGAAAAGAAAAGAGAGGGAAAAAGAGAAGAAAGAAAGAGGAAGAAGAGAAATAAAGAGGAGGAAGAAGGAAAATAAAATAAAATAAAATAAATATGAGAATTCTCCAAGGTAATATTTTCATATCTTTTATAGTATTTTTAGTATGTAGCTAAATTCTTAATATTAAGTTGATGCTTATTGGGTTTAGATGCTAGTACGTCTTATGATAATTAGAGTAATTGTTATAAATGTTTCTAAGCTTTTGATATTGGGAGTAAGTTGCCAAATTAAATGGCTTAAGAAGATAGCGATATTATGGCTAGATAGACTTCTTAAGCTGTTAATTGTAGTTGGATGATTTGAAAGTAATAAGAATGTTATAACCTTGGTGTTTTAGTGTAAGCAATTGGTTAAATTAAGGCCTTAGTGGAGTTGATTATTAGAATTCTATGTGAGGCATATAAATCAAGCATGGTAGGGTTGATGTCACTATAATGTTTTTGGTTAAGGATAGACGATGGTGGGATAAAGATTAGAGTTAAGATCCGTAGCAACTAAAGTGATGCATGATTGAAATTTGAAAACGAATTGAAGACTAAGGTACTTTTTACCTCCGTTGTAGGAATTGTGAGTTGGATGCAGATTCAAAATAAGGGCATGCAATGCCAGGTAAGGGGACACAACACCAAAAACCCCAACAAATTTTATTATAAATCTTTTGGAAAAATGTTGGGGATTTTTATAAAGAATCCACTTACATGATTTTCAAATGCGCTTCCTTCCATATTTTAATGAGAAGTTTTATTTATTCATATGTCATTGTTTAAGAATTTTACGTGATACTGTTACCCTATTTCATAATTTATGCATGACTGCAATTATGAATGAAAAGAGCTCTCAAAGTTCATGGTACAGATGAGTTTACAGATCATATGAAATGTTATATGTGCATTCATGGTACAGTATACAGTTATAGATGAGTTTACAGATCATATGAAATGTTATATGTGCATTCATGATTATAAATGTTTAACCCGAGACACAATTATAATGACGATCGGTACCGCATAGGGTAGCATGGCAAGCACATCGAAGGACGGTTACGATAAGGTGTGGGCTACCGGCCAGCTGGCCTTCACCTAGGGAAGTTCCCAACCTGGTAGCTCTCCCCTGTGACGACAGGATGAGCATATAGGTCCTTCGGGACAAGCCAACGTGCGCTGCTCACAGTAAACTTGTGGCGTCGGGTCAAAGGGTAAAACAATTATTTTGAAAGGAAAATAAAAGGAAATGCTTACTCATTTTGCAACTATCATGCTTATTTTGTTAATTATGTTATTCAGCACAAATTATTATTGTGCATGACAGAGATTTTGACATAGAAATCTGCACAGCATGTTTTATAGCATCTTGGTGTTGTGGCTACTTGTTGAGTTGTCGAACTCACCCCTTCTCCTTATACATCTTTTTCAGATTGCTTTATATATCGTAGTACTGAAGACATGGGTACCAATGGGCCTCTTAGTTGTTAAAGATTCTATCGCTAGTTTATGGACTAACAGGAACAGTAGCAGTAGCAGTAGCAGTAGAAGTATCTGGGAGTCATTCTATAGACTAGACAGCTTTGGATAAGCTTAGATGGTGTAACTTTATTGCTTATAAGATTATTGAATACTAGCACATTATGTGTTTATGATTTTATAATGAGAGTTTACAGTACTCTGGTGATTTTATGTTTTTGTGGTGAACATATGGTAGGAGAAATTTATATATATATTTTTTATTAAGAATATGTTACAATTGCTCCCAGTCGCTCTACCTCTAGAACTTGGGGCGTTACAATGTGATAAAAAAAAAAAAAAGATCATTGATAAGCTTTTCACTAAGTAACTGAACCTCTTGCCTCAAAGCATTGAGTGTTCACGTCAAAATGTGAAGAATTTTGATTTGATTAATGTCATGGTTAGTTTTGTTTCATAGCCTTTTTTACTCAAGTTAGTAAGTCATTGGGGTGTCTCTACACCTAATGCCTTAAAACCATCTGGTTTGGGAGTCATTGACTTAACACTCATTACATGGGTCAATTAGAAAGCTTAAGGGAATCAAACATTGCACAACCTGACAAAGAAAAAAATAAATAAATAAAGGAGAAAAATATGCCAGTGCTGTTCATTCTAATAGGGATTTCAGTGAACTTTGAGATATTGAGACATTCAACATTTGAAATAATTAGAAGCTTTATATTTGTGTGCTAATTCACTTTACATTGTTTCGAACTTGTGATGCCTTAGCATGTCTTTTGTAAGTGATTAAATTTTAAAATTCCAATTCATTGTGAAGATGAAGTTTATCTTTTTAAGCTTGCTAATGAATGAGAATCATAGTTTTGAGTGATACCTTAATTTTTGAATAACATGAACTCTTGCATGATGTTTGTGGTTAACATTCCTGGAAAAGCCTCACGAGACTTCACTCGTCCTCTAGGGAATTCCTAGGGGTTTAAAAGGCTTGTTGCATATGCTAAATGCAATCGTACATCCCACAAAAGATGGATTTATCTTTTTGTTTTATGTTTTTCCATCTAGTTTTTAGTTTTGTATTGCTAAGGGACTAGCAATATGTAAGTTTGGGGGTGTGTTAATTGCCAAAATATTCATATTTTAACCCTTAACTTATATTTGGTAATCCTTTAGTTTTGGATTAATTTATGCCATTTTAGTTCCTTTATGTGTTTTTCATGCTTTTATAGGCTTTTGGAAGAAAATGAAGTAAATCTGGAAGATTTGGGCTCAAAGAGAGAAATTGGGAAAAGTTGGAGCCCCTGACAGTGCGATTGAGCACAGGTTCCCTGCGATCGAGCGCATTACCAGAGAAGACAAAGCATGAAGCGGCCATGTGCAATCAAACACATATTAGAAGAGTCTCGATCACAGACGTACGATCTAGCGCACAACGGGTTGCGATCGATCGCACCAGTGCACAGGTGACACATCAAGCGGCGGCCAGACTGTAATTCTTTCCATATTAGGGTTTTTCAACTCCCACTTGTAATAGGAATAAAACCCTATGAATTTCCTAGGTTTACTAGTTTGTCAATGACTTCTACAGCCTATGAACAAACCTCCTAGCCTCTAGCAATAGGGGTAGAGAAAAGAGGCACAAGCTTTGGAAAGGAACTGAAGGCTAAATCAAAAGGAGTTTGGGTTTTTCTTCTCTTCCACCTTTTATCTTTATTATGTAGTTTATATTTTATTTAGGGCTAGATTGAAGTCCTAGTCATGTCTTTTTGAGATGCAATATGGGTGCCTTTGCTACAATTATATTTTGGTGTATTTAACTTGATTAATACCAGTTATCTTGTATTTCTCATATGTGTTTGTCTGACCAACATATGGATGTGGTATGAACTAGTTAGTTAAATTAATTTGGATGACCGAGTCTTGGGTTTAATAAGAGTAACAAAAGATATTCACATCGGATTCTTGGGTTAATCAACATGGGGAACTGGGAGTAGACACCTATGCTCTAGGCCTCGTGTGTTTGTCGATTTCCACAGTTTTATACTTTCTTAAAGAACAACTTAGTAGACACCAACGCTAAATCCTTTAAGAAAGAAAAGAATTAGAGTAGATACCTATGCCTAATTCGTTGCTTAGGAAAATCAATAGCTTAAGGAGTAGACACCCATGCCCTTAGGTTGACAAACATTGGATATACCGGTATAATTGGCGCATTGGCATATTGTTATCTTAATTAGTCTGATTAGTGGTGGATATCAAAACCTTAATCCTTTTTAGTTTTTGTTTATCTTTTATTTTATTTCTTTATATTAAATTCAATTGTCACAATTGAATTTTATTTGTTTAATTAAATAGGAAATTACTTCTAAACATAATTTACTAATCCTTGTGGGAATGATCTCGTATTTGCCTGCTATACTATCGTTTGATCTTGTGCACTTACGAGTAAAACGTACCAAGTATTTGCCTATTAATTTAGGTGGGTATTTGACACAACAAGCAGCCAAATTATTCCCATAACCTGGCGGGACTTCCATATAAATTTATTCCTCTAGCTCTCCATGCAAAAATGGATTCTTGACATCAAAGTGCTGCAAATCCCAACCATAACTAGCTGCTAGAGACAACAAGATTCTAATAGTGTTCATCTTCACAATGTGATAAGTGCTAAAATATTCATATTTTCAGCCCTTAACTTGAGTGTTTTAATCCTTTGGTTTTGGTTAATTAGGCCATTTTACTTTCTTTTTGTATTTTCTTTGTTTTTTAGGCTTTTGGAAGGAAAGAAAGCATTTCTGGAAGAATTACAAGCTTAAAGGGCAAATTGGGAAGACCTAGAAGATATGGTTGAGCTTAGCCAATCATGGTTAAGTTTAATCAAATAGAGGAAGGATCAATTCGGAATTTCTCACATTGAAGTTAAATCGGATTGGATGAAAAATTGGATTCTGAACATGTCTCGGTATTTTGACCATAACTTTCATCTCAAATATCCAATTGACGTGATTCAAGTGTAATTAGAAAGATAACTCAAAATTCTACAATTCATTGTGAAATAGTATTTTCCCAATTCGGAGCGCTGCAAGGCCAAAATCACGCTGCAAGACAGGACCGCAATTTTGGTCGAATCCTATTTCGATTTAGACTTAGGTTTTCTTTATCCTAATTGGACTTGTACTTAAAACTTCGAAATTCCTAGGATTACTAGGGGGCTTCTAGGACTCTCCTAAGCTCTATAAATAGACCCCTAAGCCTCACAATTTAGAGCATCCAAAAACCCTTGGAGAGAATTAGAAGAGACAACTTTGGGGAGAGGATTGAAGGCTGGTTCTAGGAGCGGTTTTTGGTTCTTTCTTTACCTTCTCTTTTCTTTTTGTTTTAATAATGTGTAACTAACTCTTAAGGAGGGCTAGATTGAAGCCCTAATTATGTTTATTTAATATTTCAATATTGGCGCCTTTGGGATAATTATATTGTGTTGCTTAATTTGATTAATTCTTATTTTCTTGAGTTCCTCATATGTATGTGACTGGCCATTATATGCATGTGGTATGAACTAGTTAGTTAAATCAATTTGGATGACCGAGTCCTAGGTTTAACATAAGTAACAAAAGATATCCACACCGGATTCTTGGGTTAATCAATAAGAGGAACCGGGAATAGACACCCATGCCATAGGCCTCATATGTTTGTCGATTTCCACAGTTTTATGCTTTCTTAAAAAACAACTTAGTAGACACCTATGCTAAATCCTTTAAGAAAGAAAAGAATTAGAGTAGTCACCCATGCCTAATTCATTGCTTAGGGAAATTGATGTGTGCCAAATATTGCATATTTAGACCCCTTAATTTACTTGTGTTAATCCTTTAGCTGTGTTATTATCTAATGTTCTGTGTTAGTTTTGTGTTTTTAGTATTTTGTAGGTCATTGAAGAAAAACTACTTTTCAGAAGAAAACATACTTTGAGAAGACCTAGATGATGTGGTTAAGCTTAACCAAATCCAATAAATGGTTAAATCGGATTAAAGATAAGATTGGATAAAATTTCGGATTGGATTCAAATTCAGATTCTGCATATGTCTCAGTATTTTGACCATAACTTTTTGTAAACTTATTAGATTGTGGAATAGGATTTTCCTAATTCAGACTTTTACTATTTAAAAATCGTCCTGTAATTAAAGGGTACAAACCTGGACGAATTTTATCCGATTTCAACTTGTAAAACCCTAAGTTTTAGGTCTATAAATAGGGAATTATCAAATTAGTTGAGAGAGGCTACGAATTTCAAGATTGTAGAGGAGAAAGAAGAGAGTTTAAGGTTTTCTTAGCTTTTGGATCTCAACTTTGTGATTATTATTTGTAAGTACTCAATTTTATATTATGAATTCAATCAATTTTGTTTTGTTTTTCAACAACATAAGAGGCTAAACCTTCAACTAAGGTTGAAGATGAAGCCTCACTTATGATTAGCAACTTTGTTTCATGTATGTAATATTTCCCAATTTAATGGTTTAATTGCTCTATTGTTTTACATCTAATCAATTGGATTGAATAACTCTTGGATATCTTTTGTGATTCAAGGATACACTTGATGATTTAAGATTATTCAATACAATTGATTGCTTGGTTTTCTTTGTTAAAAATTGGATTTTCCCTGTGATTTATTTTCTGGATACAATTGATGTTTTGATAAAGATTGGATATTTTCTTGTGATTTACGGATACAGTTAATGATTTGATCGAACATTGGATTTCATTTGTGATTTAGGTTATGAATGGATACATGAGATCTTTTGATTAATTCTTTGAAGCAATAGTAAAACAAACTTCAGATTTATATGTGAGAACTTTGGGGAATATTATAGATCATGAAATTATGTTGTTATGAATTTGTGAGTGCGGATTCCGAAACTTTAGTGCTTCGTCATAAGATTTTAATCACTTTAAATTGCTCATGCTTTTGCTTTTTCATTCAAACAAAAAAATCTCTCAAAAATTTGGAACTAGATTAGGGTTTAATTAATTTAGATTTAAAATTGCTTTCAAGAATACAATTCCCTGTGGGTTTGACCTCGCACTTGCAATCCATTAACTACAATTGATTCGTGCACTTGCGAGTTAAATAAATTTGCACAACAAGTTTTTGGCGCCGTTGCCGGAGAATTGTTCAATTTTTTAAACCAATTTATGTTTAAATTAGTTTTATTCTTCTACTAGTTATAATCAGGATTTTATTTTTCTACAATTTGTTTTGTTTTATTTGTGTCACTAATAATAATAAAAAAAAACAAAAGATTTTTTTTTGTTGTTTTGTTGTTTTGTTTGTGTTACAGCCTTGCTACAATTGAGCGCACTTGTGGCCAAGACAGCAACCGCAACAGTTCAGTAGATTTTAGCCAAAATCTTTTGGTCCTTTTTCGTGAGTTTTTAGTTTCTGTTTAAATTAATTTCTGCTTGCAATTGTGTTTAGTTAGTTTAATATAATTTAATTTACTTCAATTCAATTTCAGTTTTTAGTTTGTTAGTTTGTTAGTTCCTTTTTGCATGTTTGGTCATAGATCTTTAAATCTGGAGCTAAACACTTTTGATCTCGAAATTGAAAGAACGGCGAGAGAGAATCCAAGACAGCCACCAAACTCACCCACCAATTCTCAAAGTTCCGAGTCTGATTCGGAAAAGTCTGTTAAGATGGGAGAATGAAATCAACCTAGATCCCTTAGGGAGCTGTTTGTACCCAATATTACCAACACACCGTCATGTATAGTGTTGCTAGTTACTCGCTTTGATCTGAAACCGAGTACAATAGGTCACCTTCCTGCATTTAGAGGATTAGAGAATGAGGATCCATATGTTCATGTGAGAATTTTTTTTGGAAATTTGCGACATTGTTAATACGAAAAATGCTCCAGCAGAAGCAGTGCGTCTTCGGTTATTCCCTTTGTCCCTATATGATAGGGCGAAATCCTGGCTATTCAACAATAGACCTGGATCTATCACTTCTTGGGATATGCTGCAAAGCAAATTTTACCACAAATTCTTCCCAATTTCCAAAATCAATAACCTTCGTCTACAGATCACCAATTTCATACAGAAAGAAGGGGAAAGATTCATTGATAGCTAGGAGAAGTTTAAAGAGCTTACTATAAAATGCCCACCCCATGGGTTTGAGAATGAGGTGCTTGTTCAAATTTTGTATAGGGGACTAACACCAAGTGAGCGAAACTCACTTGAGACTATGAATGGTAGAGAATTCTTAAGTCTTATTGGGGATGAAGCCTATAAGACTTTGGACGAAATGGCTGAACAAGCACAACAATGGGATTTTCAAGGTAGTTGGGACAGACAACAACCCGCTCCCAAGACAGGAGGCATCTATGAGGTGAGGAATGATGCTGAATTAGGGAGGAGTTCAAGGTTCTCAGGCATCAGTTTGACACTATGGTCTTAAACAAACCAGCGAATGCTGCAGATACTTACCAAGTTGATGCATGCGGGTTATGTGATAGTCAAACACACTTCACTCAAAACTGCCCAACTCTGTCAACAGAGTATCCAACTGAGCAAGTCAATGCCTTCAATGAGTACAGAAAACCCACAACAGGACTGTTTTCTGAAACTTACAATCCAGGGTGGCGGAATCACCCCAATTTCTCTTGGAAGCAGAATCAGCCATCGAACTAGGGTGGTACCTCCACTCAAACTCAGAATCAATACCGGCCATCTCACTAAGCTCAATCGCCTGCTTATCAGTCCACCACTCAAGTGCCACAGCCTCCACCACAATCATCATTGGAAGACATGATGAAAACATTAATAGAAAAAGTCGACCAGTCCAACTCCCAAGCTATACAAGAGCTAAAAGGTTTTACCAATCAAGCTGTACAGGAGCTGAGGAATTCCAACATGGCTAATGGTAGAGACATACAAGAACTTAAGCAGGCCATGATCAAGGTAGAAGGACAAATTGGCCAGATAGCAAATCAAGTGGGGGAAAGAGAAAGAGGGAAGTTCCCTAGTCAACCTGTGCCTAACCCAAAAGGGCAATTTGTGATTGGAAGTTCCTTTGCCTCTACGCATGGTCAGGATCATGTACAAGCCATCACCACTTTGAGGTCAGGCAAACAAGTGGATAATCAAGTGGTCATGCGTGAAGAAGCCACCGAGGCTGCAGAAGAGAAGGAAAACCAGGACAAGCCTACGGAAGACACAGGACCAGACATTACCATTCCGATTGCTGAGGACCCTTCCAAAAAATATATACCCAAAGCTCTGTATCTGGAAAGACTGATAGCGCCAAAGAAGAGCTCAAAGTTCGATGATATTTTGGAAATGTTCAAGCAAGTGCAGATAAACATTCCATTCCTAGATGCTATCCAACAAGTGCCTTCTTATGCCAAATTTCTGAAGGATTTGGTCACCATCAAGAGAAAGACGAACGTCCCCAAGAAACCTTTCCTGACTGAGCAGGTAAGCTCTATCTTGCAATACAAGATGCCTGTAAAGTATAAGGACCCTGGATGTCCTACCATTGCTTGCAAGATTGGTGACAATCGAGTTGAGAAAGCTCTGTTGGATTTGGGGGCCAGTGTAAATCTATTGCCATATTCAGTATATGTTCAGTTGGGATTGGGAGAGTTGAAATCCACTTCAATTACACTTCAGTTGGCTGACAGATCTGTGAAGGTTCCAAGGGGAATTATTGAAGACGTCCTGATCAAAGTTGATAAGTTTTACTACCCTGTGGACTTCATCCTCTTAGATACAGAAATGGAAAATGTAGAAATTCAAGTTCCAATCATATTAGGGCGTCCCTTTTTAGCTACGGCTAATGCCCTAATCAACTGTAGAACTAGAGTCATGAAGATATCATTTGGAAACATGACAGTGGAGCTGAACATCTTGGATATTAGCAGGCAGCCATTTGAGTATGAGGAGGTCAGAAGCACATGCTCAATTAAGGAGATAGCAGAGAAAACTGTGAATGAACCAGATATTGAAGACCCCCTGGGAGAATGCCTGATTGCACTGGAAAGTGACATGGAACAAGCTGACGCCTTGTTAGACTCAACTCCTGTGATAGAGACGGAGACTGCAAAAATTACTTTGACATCATCCCCTGATCCATCTTCATTAGCAGCTGAGCCTGTTAAGCTGGAGTTGAAGCCTTTACCAGACACCCTGAAGTACAAGTATCTAGATCCTACAGAATCTCTACCAGTGATCATTGCTGCAGACCTGGATACTGATGAGGAACAGAAGTTGCTAGAAGTTTTGAGAGAGCATAAAGAAGCAATCGGGTGGTCAATAGAAGATATCAAAGGAATCAGCCCAGCAGTAGTGATGCACAAGATTCATCTGGAAGAAAATGCTAAAACTTCTCGTGAGCCACAGAGACGGTTGAATCCGGCCATGCAAGAGGTAGTTCGAGCGGAGGTAATTAAACTTCTGGATGCGGGAATCATATACCCAATCTCTTACAGCAAATGGGTGAGTCCCATTCATGTGGTGCCGAAGAAGGCAGGGATTACAGTTATCAAGAACAAGGAAAATGAGTTCGTCCCCACTTGTGTGCAGTCAGGATGGAGAGTGTGCATTGACTACAAAAAGTTAAATACCGTGACAAGAAAAGACCATTTTCCTCTACCTTTCATCGATCAGATGTTGGAGAGATTGGCAGGCCATGAGTACTACTGTTTCCTTGATGGTTACTCTGGCTACAACCAAATTCCACTAGACCCCGAAGATCAAGAGAAGACTACTTTCACTTGTCCGTTCAGTACGTTTGCCTATCGTCGTATGCCGTTTGGATTATGCAATGCACCTGCCAATTTTCAGCGGTGCATGATCAGCATCTTTTTAGATATGGTTGAACGTCACCTGGAGATCTTCATGGATGACTTCTCAGTCTTTGGTTCATCATTTGGGGAATGTCTACATCATCTCACATTGGTGTTGGTACAGTGCAAGGAGAAGAATTTGGTTCTGAATTGGGAAAAATGCCACTTCATGGTGAAACAAGGAATTGTTTTGGGGCATGTAATTTCCCACAAAGGTATCGAGGTTTATAGAGCTAAGGTTGATCTGATATCTAACCTTCCGCCCCCGCGGACAGTTAAGGAGATTCGGTCGTTTCTGGGACATGCTGGGTTCTACAGAAGATTCATCAAGGACTTCAGCAAGATAGCAAGACCTCTATGTAATCTATTGGCAAAAGATGTTCCTTTTGATTTCAGTGACAAGTGCCAAACAACCTTTGAGATACTGAAAAAGACCTTAACTTCTACACCAATCATTCAGTCACCTAATTGGGGGGTTCCGTTCGAGATAATGTGTGATGCCTCCGATTATGCTGTGGGAGCCGTTTTGGGTTAGCGAGTAGAGAAGATTCCGCATGTCATATACTATGCCAGCAAGACTCTAAATGATGCTCAACTCAACTACTCCACTACTGAAAAGGAGTTGTTAGCTGTAGTGTTTGCTCTGGATAAATTTAGATCTTACTTGCTAGGATCTAAAGTCTTAGTCTACTTGGATCATGCTGCGTTGAAATATCTATTGTCAAAGAAAGATGCTAAATCTCGTCTCATCCGGTGGATTCTGTTGTTGCAAGAGTTTGATATTGAAATTCGGGACAAGAAGGGTTCCGAGAATGTGGTAGCTGACCATCTATCCAGGCTGGTTGTGGACTTCAATGAAAATGCTATGCCGATTGCTAAGACATTCCCTGATGAACAACTTATGCATATCTCTCAAAATCCTGCACCATGGTTCGCAGACATAGTGAACTACCTTGTCACTGCCCAGATGCCATCACATTGGACCAGGCAAGACAAATCAAAATTCTTGACTGGGGAGAAGTACTTCTTTTGGGATGATCCTTACCTATTCAAATACTGCCCAGATCAGATTATAAGGAGATGCATTCCTGAAAATGACCAGCAAAATGTCCTATCTTTTTGCCACAATCATGCATGTGGAGGCCACTTCAGTTCTAAAAAGACCGTGGTGAAGATTCTTCAAAGTGGATTCTATTGGCCCTCCATGTTTCGTGATGCCCATGCCTACTGTTCAGCTTGTGATAGATGCTAGAAGTTGGGGAGCATTGGAAGAAGGAATATGATGCCGCTAAACCCGATCCTTATTGTGGAGCTGTTTGATGTTTGGGGCATCGATTTCATGGGGCCATTCCCTAATTCTTATGGGTATCTTTTCATCCTTGTGGCGGTGGATTATGTTTCCAAGTGGGTGGAGGCCATTGCATGCAAGACTAATGATCACAGAATCGTGTTGCAATTTTTGAAAGAAAATGTGTTCACACGTTTTGGGACACCACGTGCCATCATCAGTGAGGGGGGAAGCATTTCTACAACCGATATTTTGAGCAACTCATGAAAAAGTATGGCATTACTCATAAAGTTGCAACTCCCTACCATCCCCAGACAAGTCGGCAAGTTGAGATATCCAACAGAGGAATCAAGAGGATATTAGAAAAGACGGTGAACCCGACAAGGAAGGACTGGTCTTTTCGACTCAATGACACTCTGTGGGCATACCGGACTGCATTCAAGACTCCAATTGGCATGTCTCCCTACCAACTCGTGTATGGCAAGGCTTGTCACCTCCCTGTGGAATTGGAGCACCGGGCTTATTGGGCTATAAAGCAGCTAAATTTCAACCTCACCAAGGCTGGTGAGCAAAGGAAGCTATAGCTAGATGAATTAGAAGAATTGAGGAATGATGCCTACAACTGTACCAAGCTATACAAAGATCAGATGAAGAAGATCCATGACTAAAACATTTTGAGAAGATCGTTTGAAGTTGGTCAGAAAGTCCTCCTTTACAACTCACGTCTGCATCTATTTCCAGGAAAGCTTAAATCCTGATGGACTGGACCATTCATAGTGCGTGCAGTTTCTACTCATGGAGCCATCGAAATCGAGGATCCTGAGAATGGAAGTACTCTCAAGGTCAATGGTCAGCGGTTGAAGCCGTTCTTGGAGCTGGAAATTTCAGACAGTGAGGAATTGCCTTTGGAAGATCCTACGTCGTCTACTTAATCATTAGCGGTGAAAAGTCCGGCCGAAGACTGTAAACTTAGCGCTTATGGGCGGCATTCCTTTTTCTTTGTTATTTTTAGTCTTTTTTTTTTTGTGTTGTTTCGTTTATGTTCATTTTTGTTTTATTTTTGTGTTTTCAGGACGAGTGTTGTCACGAGTAAGTTTGGGGGTTGTCTCTTTGCTCACTCTAGTTTCTTGTACCTCTTGGTATTGTATTTCTGCCTACATTGAGGACAATGTGTGATTCAAGTTTGGGGGTATGGAAAAACATTTCGTCTGTTTATTTTTGTGCTTATTTGTTTAAGTATTTAAAAAAAAAAAAATTGTGCTATGTTGTTGTCAAGTTTGAGTTCAACTATAACTGTGATTTGCATTTCATTAGCTCACTTAAAGGGTTGAACACATCATTATGTCATTAGGAGTCTGAGTCTCTTAACTTATTTTTGGATAAAAGAGATTTCACTTGTTTTGAGATAAACTTTTATGAGCACATTAGCATGTTTTCTGTGAGGTATGATGTTTGAGCTTAGGCTTGTTCTCTTTGAGATTTGTTGGATAACCTATTGATGAATAACCATTGGCTTTCAAGATGTATAAAAATAATAATAATAATAATAATAATAAATAAATAAATAAAAAAGAGAAGGAAAAAGAAAAGAAAAATCATGTTGAGTTTTTCACTAAGTAACCGGACCTCTTGCCTCATTAAGCATTGAGTGTTCGCGTCAAAAGGTGTGAAGTTCAGTGTTGATTTATGATATGGCTAATCCGACTTCGTAGCCTTTTTGACTTAAGTTAATAAGCCCTTAGGGATGTTTTACATCTAGTGCCCTAAAGCCACCTGGCTTGGGAGTCATTGGCCTAACACTTGTTATAGGGGTCAATTAGAAAGCTTAAGGGAGTTAGACATTGCAAAGCCTGTTAAAAAAAAAAAAAAAGGAAAAAAATGCTTATCTTGCCTTGGTTGTTTCATTTGAGAGAGATTTTTACAAATTTTATGGAACTTGTCTTGAGTTTAAGTTGAAAGCTTCATGATTGTATGCTAGTTACACTTACACATTTCAGAACATATGAGGTCTCAATTGTCCATTTATGAGTGATTTGATTTTGGATTTCCTTTTGGCAGTGATGATGGTGTTTGTCTTTTTAAGTTTGCTCATGAATAAGAACCATGGTTTATGTGAAACTTCTTTCTTGTTAACAACATAGTGCTACAATGTTTGTGGGTATCATTCATGTTAAGCTCTCACGAGACTTCACTCGTCCACTAGGGATGCCTAGGGGTTTAAAAGGCTTGTTGCATATGCTAAATGCAATCGTTTCTCCCACGAAAGAGGATTTATGTTTTGTTTTGTTTTGTTTTCATTTTATTTTTTGTTTTGTTTTGCTAAGGGACTAGCAAAAGTTAAGTTTGGGGGTGTTTGATGTGTGCCAAATATTGCATATTTGGACCCCTTAATTTATGTGTTAATCCTTTAGCTGTGTTATTATCTAATGTTCTGTGTTAGTTTTGTGTTTTTAGTATTTTGTAGGTCATTGAAGAAAAACTACTTTTCAAAAGAAAACATACTTTGAGAAGACCTAGATGGTGTGGTTAAGCTTAACCAAATCCAATAAATGGTTAAATCGGACTAAAGATAAGATCGGTTAAAACGTACTAAATATTATCTATTAATTTAGGTAGTATTTGGCACAACAAGTTTTTGGCGCCGTTGCCTGGGATTGTTTGATTTTGTTTGGAATTTTTTTTCCTTTAGTTTATTTTTGTTTTAATTTAGTTTTAATTTTTTTTTTTTCATAGTTACTGTTCTGCCTCTGGAGGTGCGATCGATCGCCCAACCAGGGCGATTGAGCACACCAGTACGATCGAGCGCACCTCATGGTGCGATCGATCGCACATCCAGAGAGCAGTACAATACTGTGATAATTATAGATCTGATTTTTTTTTCTTTTGTTTTATGCAAGGTCAGTTGAGTTTGCATCTTCATAAGTTTTATTTTTAATTTTGTTTTATTTTCCCTTTTTATTTTAATCTTTTGTTATTTTTACCTTCACACATGTGGGGCGGTAGTCCGACACCCCATGAACCATGTTCTTATTGCCACGACCCTTATCACCATGTTAGAGAATGTCTTATAATGAGACAAATTTCTAACAAAATTAATTGGCATAAGAACACATCGTTCTCTAGACCGGGGAACGATAACTATTTTGATTCCTGTAACCCAACATGGAGCCAACAGTCCAATCTTTCATGGCAAGCTCAAGCTCCTAGAAATCATTCATATTGCTCTCAATCGGATCCACCACTACAAGACCAGCTAGCTGCCATGCAGAAGGCATTCCTTATGCTTGTAAACGCCATGACTACTCAGAACACCTCTTCCAATCAGCCAGCCACCTAATTCCAGGTATGTGCCATATGTTCTCATTTTGATCATTCTACTGAAACGTGTCCTTTGTATTTATCTACAAATCAGGAGCAAGAGTCAAGGCTGAATAGACTGGAAGATATGATACAAGCTCCTGGGATTCAAGCACCACAACGTCATGAAGAGAAGCCATCTCAACAGTTCTATGGTCAATCATATTCATGTCTTAGTCCTAGTTTGAGGCAATCCATTTTCAAGATAATAGCTCATGAAGAGGAACCGTCTCCCATATATGACTATTCATATTCCTCTCCACCTCAACAATATCAAGAAGAACCACCTCCTCCAAAAAGGTCTGCCTTAGAAGAAGCAGTTGCTGCCTTAGAAAAACAATGTGCTGACTTGGCAAAACATATGACAGCTCATCTTAGCTACATGGAGGAAAGAGAGCAATCAATTGAATGGACGGAGGCCCACCTCAAGCAAAAATCAGAAGAAGAAGAAGAAGAGTGTCAAAGTCAGTTGGTGGCCAATCCTAATGAGCACTACATGGAGGATGAGTCCATTTACTATCATGAGCAAACAAACACCACACCTAGGAATGAAGAAACTGTTGATGTGAGTTTTCGTGAGCCAAGTCTTGAGGATCCAATGGGAGAGTGCTTTGATGAATTTGAAGGTGACCTAGACCTGGACAAGCTACTTGAGCGTGCTGAGACTTCTAAAGAGCCAAGTCTTGAGGATCCATTGAATGAGCGTTTTGATCAATTTGAGTTTGACTTGGATCTTGACAAGTTCTTCAAGCAAGCTGAGATGTTTAGTGAGCCAAGTCTGGAGGATCCAATGGAAGAGCACTTTGCTCAACATGAATTTGATCTGGACCTTGACATGATACGTGAGCAAGTTGAGGCCTTATTGGATTCCACTCCTGAGAACAACAAAGTAGAAGAAGAAGATGAGCAAACTGAGGTTCTAGAGGAGCTATATCGGAAAAAGGAAGAGAGCACTAAGACTTCTTCAACATCAGCTCCTATTCCTGAATTACTAAGAACCCAAGCGAGAAGTTTGTTGGAGCTATGTGATGAGCAAATTGAGGACATCAAGATAGATGAACCCTGAATATTATCCAGTTCATGATTCCCTCCCGAATGAGAAACTGTTGGAGAAAACTCAAAGTGGTCCTCTCCGATCTATAGACATTCAGAAGCACCTTGCAACAAAAAAGATTCATTCCCTTTGGTGCAAAAGAAGAAAAGATTGGTGCTTCAAGTTTAAAGTGCCACAGTCTGGCTGAAGACATTAAACTTAGCGCTCATGGGAGGCACCCCATAACATATCCTTTTGTTTTGTTTGACTTATGTTTTGTTTTTATTTTATTTGGTGTTTTTAGTGTTTTTAATAATTTGTCATGTTTTCCATTCTGTTACTACGATCGATCGTACCCAGCGTGCGATCGAGCGCAGGTCTCCATTTGTGGGTTCAACACACTCTGTTAGTGCGATCGAACGCACCATGTGTGCGATCGAGCGCACTTGGGCATCATCCCATAGTTATCTTTTTATTTTGTTTTGTTTAGTGTGTTTTCAGTTAATATTTTTATTTCTTTTTAGTTTTGTTTCTTTTTACTTGTTTGTGTGTTTTCTTATTTTGCAGGGACAAGTGTGCTTCACTTCAAATTTGGGGGTGTGCTATGAGCCATGCTTTCCAAAATCATATCGACCATCTCCCGAGTACATTCTTTCCTTTACTTAGACACATTGGGGACAGTGTGTCATTTAAGTTTCGGGGTATGGGCACACATGTTCACACACATTTTGTCCCAATTGTATGTTATTTGTTTTGTGTGTTGTTTGTTTATTTGAAAAAAAAAATAAAAAAAAAAATTTATGCATGTTCATGTTTGCTCTAAAATTTTAAGTTGATCTAGAAAGAATTGTGGCTTGACTTCATCAGTGAGCTTAAAAATTTTGAACACATGATCTGATGAGAGAATTTGTTAGTTTGATTACTTGCTTAGGACAGTTGAAAAATCACATGTTTGATCTGAGCACTCAAGCACATTAGCACATAATTTGTGAGGTATGACTTGAGGTCTGATATGTGTGTTTCTGCATCTTGAATGAAATTGGATGACTTATTAGATGACACTATGGCATATATAGTGATGAAAAAAAAAAAAAAAAAGAATAAATAAATGATCATTGATGGTTTTTCACTGAGTAATTGGACCTCTTGCCTCAAAGCATTGAGTGTTTACGTCAAAAGGTGAAAATTGTTGATTTGATCAATGTCATGGTTAGTTGGTTTTGTAGCCTTTTTGACTCGAGTTAGTAGGTCCTTAGGGGTGTCTCTACACTTAATGCCCTAAAACCACCTGGTTTGGG